>NW_006262274.1:20337354-20387086 GCF_000493195.1 Citrus x clementina | reverse complement strand
CACATTGACAGATTGCAGACTGAGTGGGACCGTAGTCCAGTAAGAATGGCAAAAGCTGACCGGAGGCACTATCGGAAGCATAAGTGGAAGCAGGGCCTTCTTTGCTGTAGATTCTGATTGTTCTATCTTTCTATCAATAGGTTCAAGTTCGAAAATATATATACATCATCAAAATCTGATATTGTAGTTCTTTTTGTTTATCTACCCCCTTATAGTATGGTTTATTGAGCAATATAGATAGGTATACACCGTGATCCTCTTGATCTGGCTTGGATTGTACCGTGCGGTAGGTTTATTGCATTATGCATTGATTTTAGTCCCATTGGTCTGCGAGTATAACCTTAATTCTTCTAAAATTCATTCTCTTGATCGGTTTAATTTTTCTTGTTTACTGCTGTAACAGTGATTAACCGGCTTTGTATATTATGTATAGTTTTGTCTTCCGAAATTGGACTCCATTTCGGAATTTCCTTGTGTGAATCCGTGAGTGCGATCGATGGTTTGACACATTTCAAGATACCTTAATATTATTAATAAATGAATGTAAATCTTGATTTGCAAATTTTGTATGGCATGATGGACGTACACTTCCACCGTCCCACGTCTTTGTCTGGCACCTTTCGATTTACAGCCTCAATCCTTTTACGTGGTCAAAAGATGACCAAAGTTTGTCCCGCGTAAATCCGCTGAGCATGCAAAATGATTCACACCTTGAAGAGATGGCAAATCTTCGACAAAAGATAATTCCTTTTTTTTAAAAAAAAAAAAAAATTTAACCTTGGAAGTTAATTAGTCCCTTTGGAAAGCGAACGAGGCAAAATTTTCAAACGAAAGAACGCTAAAGGAAAATATTAATGCTAACAAAACCGTCCCAAGAAGTAGACCAATATTTTAGAATTGACAAACCCTACCACTCGTAAATATACAAAAGAAGAATTACGTAATTAAAGAAAATATTAAAAAAAATATTTGTGAAGATGACAAACCTATAAACACTCTAATCGTCTAGTATATGATATATGTCATATTAAATATGACATATATCATATGAACAGTGATAAATAATTAAACAGTTCTTGTCAAAGATATATATAATTATACAATAGAGACATTTTGGATAGTTTTTTAAAATACAAAGGCTAACAGGTATTGGCTCAAACCCTAGATAAGAATGATTTACCCCTCATCATTTTAGCTAAAATACACGTGACAAATTTTTATAAGAGACCAATGTACTCATGGAATCACTTTATTGTGAATTATTAAAGACTTTTTAAGTCAATTAAGCTAAGCTAGACGCCAAAAATTGGTGGTTATGTGATGTCAATGTCCTCTGAGAGTGCTTCCTCTTAAGCATTTGGAAATTGGAGTTAAAGTAGTTGAAGAAGCTACATATCCAGGCCATATAATTCTTGCTTGCTTAATGATTCAAGCTTAACGAATGAAATGAGCTGGCCTGCCTTCTCTTTTGCTAAGAATGATAAGAATTAAGTGCGTCACAGTTTCATTATCAAATATTTTCTTTCCCCAAATGAGCGAAAAAGATATATCTAGCTGTTGCTGTATCTCAAAAGTTACTAGCATTTTGGTTTGATGTCGATATGTGTAGCACTGTGTGGACATTATTGTTAAAATATTTGAAAATCAGGGGCCCTCTGTTATAATATGTGACAAAAACATATATGCAACTCAAAATCTCAAATGGTGTGAACTGTGAAGTCTCCCAAAAAGGCAAGTGTAAAAATAAGATATTTGGAGTACTTGTTTTGGAACTCTACAATTTTGTGCTTTGTGTACGAGTGTATGTGTCTTTTTCTCTCTCTTTCTTGGGGCTTCATCCTCTTGTTATAAACTCCAATTCACAAGCACAAAAAGATCATAAGCAAGCCAGCTTTGCATGCAAAATATTCATCATCTGCGAAAGCTTAAAGTAATTATGGAGCTGATGAGAGTCATCACTAGTGTGCTTTGCATAAGCCTCTATTTGTCGCAGACTCCTTTTGCTTCTTTGGAAATTCAGCTGCAACCAACCCATGATGTACAAGGTAATTAATTAAGAGCTTCTTCTAGCTCTCTCTCAGTCTTTCTTGTTTCTCTTTATCTTCTCTCTCCATGATCGTTAGCTTAATTAATGATTTTGTTGCGTTGCAAGTAGCTAAAGAAGTTCAACTTTCTCGACTGACGCTGCCGAGGAAGCTCAGAGTGCTCACTGCTGAAGTTAAAGGACTTGAAGCTCAAGACAAAATGACCCATAAGGAGGATGTTTCAGCTGGTAATCATCCATCTATTAACTGTGAATTATAAAAAGAACACTTGCATTTAGAAAGTTTTAAGTCCACGTTTGGTTGGAAGAAATGAGAGGAGTGGAAAGGTGAGGAGGGGAGCGAAAATAAGAAGAAAAGAAGATAAATTTCAATTCTATTGTTGGTTTGTCTCGGAATTCACCTTCTTCTCTTATTTCTTTCCCCTCCTTTCTTTTTCATTTCCTTCCAACTAAAAATTGAAATAAATTAAGGCATGCTCCCTTACTCCTAATTATTCACGTACGTCCATGTTCCATACAGATATGCATGCAAATGAACTGATTATCAATTCTAATTAAGCGGACAGTCTACGATATATCTATAAGATAAACAAAGTGTCTAAGGCCATGCATGCACATAATATTAAATTGAACCTTTAATACATAAGAGGTTTTCTTGATAATTTAAGGATTTACAAGGTATTTTGATATTTATGATTTTAAAATTATAATTACTACGAAATGGAAACTTCAATCTTGAAATAAATAGGTTCGGAGTCATTTCTATACATAACACACGTACATTAAAAAAGTCCATCATAACTTCAATGCTTTCTTTCTTTGAACCTCCGAGCTGACCCCTTTACACTTCTTTCGAATATTAAGCCTTTTTTTTTCTCCCTTTAAAGAGATGTTTTCCATGCTACAAAAATAAATAAATGATCTCGCAAAATCTGATAGCGCATATATAAAAAAACAAGCTTCCTACGTGTATGTATATAAAATTATGAATGATTATGTGATTAAAATATTTGAAATGTGAAATGGGTTAGGTAATACAAACAGGCTTAACAACAAGTACAAGAACAACAAAGAACAAGGAGTGAAGCCCGGAGGCGGGACACGGCAAGAATGGGTGGAAGGAGGAGACACGTCTCAATATTTTACGATGGATTATTCTCACGTCAAAAGACGACGCCCTATCCACAACAAGTCCTTGCCGGCCGCTGCTCCCTGAATACATGCCCCCCCGTGGAAACTGCCCCGCACTAACCTCTTTTGGTTTCCAAATTTTGTTATTGTATTTTAATTTTGTCTATATACTTTATAATTAATTAGTGATTCGCGGAGCGCTGCCGTACGTTATTTCTCTCTCTCTCTCTCTCTCTCTTTTTAAATACAAATCTATCCCATATTATGTATCAGTTTATGGCCGACATTTTTAACCCTATTTCTAAAAACTGGGGACCTTTATTTTCGAATGTAATAAGATAATCCGTGAATTTTCTCCCCTTTTTTTTTGGTTTAATTTAGTTAGTTAGCTACGAACTCCAATATTTCGGTAACGCGCTTTCACAAGTTACCAGCGAGTTTTTGTGTTTTGATGTGAATGGGTGTGTCCATTATCCTTGATAGACTCTACGCTTTATCACGCCGTACGCTTCGCATGTGATTTGTTTTTTTTTTGTAATCGATTGTCGACTGGGCTAATTAACCGAGGAAATCTTGTGTTTGACCATTTGCCACAATATTCAACCATTGACTTTGATTTGATTCACACATTAATCAATGTGCTAATTATTTTTTTTAAAATTTTTTTATCTAATACTTCCTTTTTTTTAGAAGCTATCTAGTAATACTTAATGAATAATTAACGATCAAATTAACTCATTGTTATATATGTATATCCCTTACAAAAAACAAAGAGCAATAATAATAGCTCGATTGCACCGGTGCTTGTTGCAAACTTGCATTGGCTAATTGTTTATAAAATAAAGTACTTCTAATATGTAAACAAAATTACATATTATATACAGAGAGTCATTCTCCAATGTATTTTCTTACTTTAACAAAGTCAAAATATCGTTAAAATATTAAAAAAAATTACTTATTTCAATACATTAGATATTATTTTTTAACTATTAGTGTATTTTAAATCTGTAACTTTTTATCTGTTAATAACATTCTTATTTTGTTAAAATGAGATTATCCTAATTAGACATGTATGTATGTATGTATTTTGCAAGGAAAGAAATGATCATACTTAATCGAGACAAACCTTCCTTACATAATTACATTTTAGATAATTTGTTGGATGATTTGTTTGTTTACACTGTGGTAAATGGGCTCAGTCCTTGATGCCAATATGAATATACATAAACCATGCTCAACCTAGCACGTGCCTTTATAAATAAATATCTATCTTGGCAAATCTTTTTTTTAATACTGTTATATAAGACTGTTACTGATATTACATCAGATATTATAATTAATATTTACAAATAAATTATACAATTGAGACCTCCTATTAGCATGTACTCCTCTGAAACATTTATATTTACAAACAACTTATACAACTAGGATATTCTCTTGACATGTACTGAAACGCTACTCAGATTTTTTAAACTCTCGAATATTTTAAACTCTCTCTAATATTTTTTAATATTTGAGAAGTGTCCACGCCACTCATATTTCGTAGGAAAAAGACTATTTCCACTCAATTATCTAATAATTAAAACATTATAAATGTAATAATTCTCTTACTGAGCCAATTGACATGTATATAAAAAAACAAATTTAATTGTATAGATATCAATTAATGCGATTGATAAAATCTAAATAAAAATAAGATATTTGGGATTCCATTCGGATCTCGTAAGTGGAGAAAAGAAATGTAATATTTGCAATAAGAAAACAGATTGAATTCTCCTCGCGACCAAACGAGGACTGTACTACGTACTCACGACAACATAATTAGCACGTAGTAGCAACACGTTTATGGAGTGAGTGACGGGCTGACATTGCTTGTCGCTTGATCATTTCGCATAGGGTTAATTTTGTCCTGCCCCCAAATGTTTCAACATTTTTCGCCACGCACCCATATATTTCGAAAATACTCACTCCATACCCAATTCCGTTAATTTGACCGTTATGTTTAACGGAACTATTTGAAATTTAAGTAAATGTCCGAAATACCCCTTATCTTGAATTAGAAAAAAATAAAATGAGATAAAATGTTAATTTAATAATTAATGTTTATATTAAAAAATTTTATTTAAAGGTAATTAATAATAATTCCATCAATTAAATTATCAAATAAATTTAATTTATCATCATCATATAATATTTCGCATATAAGAATGAAACGGCGTCGCATTAACTATCATAAACGTAGTAACGTACTAACGAAGGAGCAGGAGCTGCTAGCCTGCTGCTGCTGCTGCTGCTACTAGGGGCAGTACAAGAAGCAAAGGACAAACAAGAGATAGACCGGAACGTGAAAAAATGGAGAGTTTTTGGAACAAAGCCAAAACCTTCGCGGAAGAAGCGGCGAATAAGTCTCAATCCCTGACGAACTCCACGAAAATCGCCGATCTGTTCGCCGAGACTGCTAAAAAGTCTAAAGAATTCGCGCTGGAGGCGTCGAAGAAAGCCGATGAGTTCAAAACGGCGGCGCTTAAGCAAGCCGATCAGATCCCTATCAAGTCAATCACCGACATCATTCCGCCTCAGCTCGCCTCCTCTTTATCGTCCATTGCCAGCTCTTCCTCCGGCCCCACCGTCTCGGATTTGGAGCTTCAGAAGTTCGGCATCACCGATGACTTGAGAGACTTTGTTAAAGGACTCACTTCTAGTACATTCCAGAACTTTCCTATTCAAGGTTGGCAGAAAAGTAAATTAAGTCAAAATGTCTGTTTTTTTTTTAATAATTTTTGAAAATTTTGTTTTGTTCGTTTGTCTGACGAGTGTGTAGATGAAGCTGAGGCCTCTGATGTGCCAAACACGACGTCGAATGTACGGAAGGATCTGACGGAGTGGCAAGAGAGACATGCCACGCTTGTTCTCGCCACTGTCAAGGTTAGTTTCTTGTCAAGATTTTGTTGTTTTTTGCTTTAATAATTTAGTTCATCACAAATCAAGGAAAGAAACTGTGCGCTTATAAGTGATTGCCTGTAAATTTAAGGAGTGTGTGTTGTTAATTTGTATATTCTGTAGATTAAATTGGGAATTTGTCTTTGATGTTGTGAAGTGTACTTTTTGTTGCAGGGGATCTCCAAGTTAAGATATGAATTATGTCCGCGTGTTATGAAAGAAAGGAAATTCTGGAAGATATATTTTACCCTTGTGAGCACTCACGTGGCTCCGTAAGTAGCTTCTAATTTCCATGTACTCCCTGTTTTTGCTGTGATTTCCTTGCAGTTACAAAGTTATATTGATGGATGTTTTGGTATAAATATTGATGTTCTGTCAAGATTGGTTCATTTTTTTGGTTGCACTGTTAAAAGCAAAGAAATAAACCCAAGTATAACAATTGAATTCATATAATGTATTGTGGATGTTTATTCTTTTCAATATCATATTAATGGGTAAACTAAATTTCATCTATTGTTTAAATTTATATTACTCATAATGAATTATACAAATGAATGAATACATGATTTGGATCTTTTAGAGAAGTAGCTTGTTGTGTGACTGTATGGGTCATACATTTTAGTATAGTTGACAGTAACCACTTAAGCCAGTATTTGTCAGTTTCATTGTTTTGATACTACCTCACACTGCCCCATTGAGGTGGATTTTGATTGCTAAATGAGAAGAAGAGTTTTTTACATCGTACTTTTACAACTTGTATATAATTCAGCTTCATAAGAAAAACCTGGAATTTAACCACATATGCTTAGAAAATAAAGTTACTTATTTAATTAATGAAATTGGATCTCCTTTTCTTGCTATGCCAACAATCAGGTACGAGAAGCAGTACATGGAAGAGATTAAGCTCAAAGATGAAAAGAAGATGACAGATGATACTGTGAAGCCAACTCCAATTGTTGGGGAAACTAGTAAATCAGAGGTTACAGAGAAGAACTTGAAAAGTAGGACTTCAACTTCCTCATCAATTGAGCAGGACTTGGATACATATCTTTTGGGGGATCTTGAAGAAAGTGATGGAAGTGATGGAGGTCCAGGTATGTACCTTAACCTTCTGGGTTCGATGTCAAGATGAACTTCCATATGTAATCTTACATTTATTTTCAATCTGATTGTCACATATTTTTCACTTTGTACAAACTTTGATTGCCTGATCCTGGAGGCTATGATATGATTGAAAATTCAGTGCAGTTTTAAGTGTGTGAACTTTTCACACAATTCACTTTGAGGAATGTTGTTATTTTTGATGACGAAATAATGGATCAGTCCATTGTGAAATTGCCAAAGTGGTACTGACTGTAGGAAAGTTGAGCAGTTGCATAAGAGGATGCTGGAATGTCTCATGGAAACATGAAATGCTTCAGTGCTTTTTTTATTTGAAAACACTTGAGAGATATGTTATGGATAATAACTGGGGAAGCATCTCTTTTGGACAATAGTTCAACAGGATTTAGTTGTTGTTGCAATGACTTTATGGTTAACTCTTGGACAACCTCATTGTGCTGGAATAACATAGGGAAATAATTATTTAAATCAGTTTTCTATAATGAGCTGATCTAACCTGTCCACTATACTCCTCCCCATAAATACTTTGTTTCTTGCTGGTCATCATTGGTGCATGCAGTGTGCTCAAGTGTCGCCTGTTAGTTGTATTGTGTTTGTCACTTGCTGATCCTTTCTGATGAAGCAGTTGATACTGTGCCTAGAACAGGATTCTAGTTTTACTTTATCTATAAACCAACTTTTAAATGTGCAATAGAGAAACGAACTTTTGAATAAGCGTACTTGATCATTTGCATGTTTATCATCTTTGGTATTCATTTTGGCAACTATTCATTCAAGTTGTTAATTAGTACATTGTCTTTCAGATGACGCTGATGGGAACTTTGATGATGATTTTGACAAGATTGGCAATTCTGTAAGTTGAAATTATCTTATGATTTCATTTATGGCAATTCTGCGGCATTATCTGTCCGATATTGGCCCTTTTTGATTCACTTTGATGTAGCTTTGTGATTTAATTTGAGGATTCACCTCAATTTGGTTAACACGATATGCTGAGCATGCACTACCTGTACAAATGCAGGATGTTGAGGATGATAAGCATTCAGAGAAGGTGGAAGCTACTTAGAATAGGTTAGAATGCTGCCAGTTCAAGGGATTATACGAAATAAAAGAAAATGAAGTGTGGCTTTATCTGAAAGTTTGTTGGTGAATGTATGGTGGAGGTAGCTGGTCTGATTGGTTAGTTGGATAATCTTATATGTCTCCGATTTATTAGATTATAGTCTTATAGATATTAACTTCTTTGTGTAATTCTTTGTGTTGATGATGAAGGTAACAAGTTACAATATGTTAATCAAGCAGGGGGAGCTTAGAACCTTTATTTGCTTTGTACAGCACCATTTGGTTAATTCATAATTTTTTTTTTTAATTTTAGATTTCGAGAACATCTAAAGTTTATTCAATATGTGGTACTGATGAGCAAGAATGAATGCATGAATGTGAAAATAGCTACAACTGTGTTTCTTGAAATCGAATGCCCGGAGAGACCATACCTTGAGGCCTGCTGAAGGTGAAGCGTTCGATGAAGTTTGTAAAATGATTTAACTCTTGAAGGTGATGAAATGAAAGATTTTGTAAAACAGCTTAAATTCGTTTCAGAGACTATGATGAATGCGTTTTAATTGTTGTCTTCATGGAGATCACATAGCTGGTCTCCTTTCTTCGCGAAAATTAAAATTTAAAATCGAATCACAGAAATTAACAAACATTTTATTTTTGGTAAATTATCTCTACATTATTTTTATTTTATCATATATATATATATACACACACACCATCTTAAAATTTTGACATATTTTTTCACTGCCTTTGTCTTTAAATTTGTATCAATAAATCACTTTAATATTAAAAAATAAACATTTTATTCCTGAACAAATTAAAAAATTGTTTTCTTCTATAAAATTTTAAAAAACAAAAATATTATAATTATGAGAATACCCTTAAATTTAATAAAATAAATAAATCACAAATTCAATATATTAATTTTTTTAATTATATTTCATTTAAAAATTATCAAGTTAATTTTTGTAAACATCTTTATAATTTAATTACAAAAGTTAAATGAAATTATAATATAAAAAATTATAGTTACGAGATGTTAATTTATTAATCGTAATTTAATTTAAAAATTATCATCTTAGATTTTGAGATTTATTTATTAAATTTAAGAGTATTTTTATAATTATAATTTTTTATTTTTTAAAATTTTATATAATAAAATAATTTTTTAATTTATTTGGTGATAAAATATTTATTTTTAATGTCAAAATAGTTGATTAATATAAGTTTGAAAATAAAAGCGGTGTAAATATTATGTTAAAATTTTATGCTGTTTAGATGTATATGTATATATAGCACAAAATAAATGTGGTAAAAATATTTTTAAAAATAATGGTTTTTCTTAAAAAAAAAAATCTAACTCTTTGAACCATCTCCAGCTCCAACGCCTACGTATAAAAGAGCTCTTTAAACTTTGCGCTTTATCAAGCATCATTCATGGCTCAGACATCGCTCCTAACTTTGATTATACCCCGAACCTGTCGCTTAGAATTACTCCCCGCCATATCCTCTGCTCTTAACAGAGCAGGAGCACACACCCTGGCTTCATCTTCACCTCCACCTCCTGTCCCAAAGAAAATTCCATACGAAGCCTCGGCTCATGGGCTGACATGGCAAGACCCCTACCATTGGATGAAAAACACCAACGACCCTGATTTTATCAACTACCTCAACCATGAAAACTCCTATGCTCAAGCTTTCATGTCTGACACTCAAACCCTGCAACGTACTCTGTTTTCTGAGATGAAAAACCGAATGCCCTCCAACATTTCAACTCCTCCTGAGCGTTGGGGACCTTGGTTCGTCCATTTCCATACTTGCCCATTTTGCGGTTTTTCCTATTTGACCTTCTTTTATAAATTTCTAGACCTTTTTTTTTCCCTTGTTTCTAGAATGTTAAAATCTCGGAGTTAATTACTGTTAAATTAATTCTGCATATGCTTATTGAGTTATTGTCAGTATTTATGAATGCAAAGTTTAGATTTTATTCATAGAATGCAATCTCTGAGAAAATGTTCTCTCTTACTGTCAATTTGATTGATGACCTTGTGTATCATTAGTTAAATAGCATTTCCCTTTTGGCGGTAATTGTGTTTGAAAATCAATAGGGCCTGCTTTTATCGATACTTGCTAGGTTATACTACCAATACATACCAGAGGGGAAGGAGTACCCGCTTCTATGTAGGAGGTTAGAGACTGAAAAAAGTGGTTGGCTGCAGACAGTATTCCATAATGTGAGAGGAGGATTTGGAAAGGAGGAGATTTTGCTTGATTGGAATGAAATTGCTGAAAAATATGGTGAGTTTTGCTTGGGCCTATGGGCTTATGGCATTCCCCTTTAGTTAGAATTTTTGTTGAGCCGACACAGTTTTTTTATCCTTCCTTACTGGTTTTTGGCTAGTGTAAGGGCAAAGCTGATAATATGTCAATGTTAGTGTACTTCTGAAAGTCACTTGAGTCTTACCTTTGTCTTGGACCCTTTGTATTGCTTGTTGCCACACAGTTTTAACCCGGTTTTATTTTCTTTGAGGTTAATTTTACTTGGCATTATTGCTTTTCTAGGTTACGTTCATGTGGGTACATGCCGAGTTTCACCAGACCACAATTTTCTTGCATACACGATTGATACTTCTGGTGATGAACAGTTCATGCTTCAAATTAAGGATCTTAGAAATCAATGTATAGTTCCAAGGTTACCAGTTGATGGGGTTGTCAGCCTGGCGTGGGCTCAAGATAGCAGGACACTCTTCTATACAATCTCGGATGAGAATCAACGACCTCACAGGCAAATTCTGTTTTGTCTAACCATTTTACTTGGAGGTTGGGAATGCTTTCTCATCCCTTGTATTTAATTTTTGTTATTTTCCCTGGCAGGGTCCTCTGCACAAAACTAGGATCAGATAGTACAGATGATGCTCCAATATTTACAGAAGGTGATTCCGGCTTTTGTGTTGACATAACAAGTACCAAAGATGGCAAGTTTATAACTGTGAATTCTAACTCAAGGGCGTCTTCTGAGGAAGGTTTACTTATTTCTTACTGTTTTCTTTGAGTATGCAAGTTAAGCTTATTTTCTTTCTGGGAGGTTTATACTATTGGTTTTACAGGTTTATGTGATAGATGCGACCAATCCATTAGGTGGCTTGAGAAGAGTACATAAACGTGTTCCAGGAGTACAATATTTCTTGGAACATCACTATGGTTTTTTCTATATTCTTACGAATTATCCTTTTAGTGAAAATGAGGAGTGCTCTAGTGGAGACTATTACTTGGCTAGATGCCGAGCAGAAAAATTGTACTCAGCTAACTGGCAGGTATCTTTATTTTTCTAGTTGGCGTTCTTATTCTGTTAAATATCCATTTTTTTCCTTTTCCTTTCATATTTCTATTTTCGTTTCAGAATATCATTCTCCCTGGTGAAGATATTAGCTTACAGGACATGGACATCTTTGATGGACATCTGGTGCTTTTTGTCAGTAAGAAAGGTGTCCCCATGTTATGTTCCATCAACTTATCGATCAATTTTGAGTGTAAGGTATTCAAATATATTCTTTTTCATGCTCTTACGTGCATGGAATCATCAAAATCCCATGTTATTGCTTGTTATATTAGAGATAGTTTTCCTATTTTATATGCATCTTCTAAAGCTACTCAATTTTGTTGAAGCACATCATAATACTTTCATCAATATAGCAATATATGACAACTACTGTAGCATTTTAGCAAATGGAAACTGGAATTTACTTTGGAACATGTTATGGTACTATTATTTTATTGAATATTATTGTGCTCTGAGAAATAAGTTACATCTGTGCACATGGGTATGGCTTCCCTTCAATATGTAAGCATTAACATATAAGATAGAAATCAACTTATAATATGCTCAGAAACAAATTTTTTAAAATCTCTCTTACATATAAATTAAAGTGTCTACCTTTAGTTGTTACACTTATAAACATATTCCTCATATTCATTTTTAACAAGTTTGAACTGATTTTATGCAGTACCAGATGGAGATTGAGAATCTTAACCCTTGGTTTTTTCCATTGCCATCATCTTCATGTAGCATTGTTCCTGGTTCAAACCATGATTTCATGAGCTCTGTATACCGGGCGGTACTCTCATCTCCTGTGGTATAACTTCTCATAAGCTTAGTTGCTTGACTGGATTTGATGCTTTAAAACTCTCTGTTTCATTCAGTCTCCCCTTCTTTCAAGTAGCCAGTTGTATCTCAGAATTAGTAGACTACCTGAGGCACAACTACCTAGGGCCTGGTCTCTTGATTGCATAATTATAACAACTTTCCAACTTCTGGCTCTACCTTAGATATGATGAAAGAGAAAAAAATATCAACATCTATCTGGTTCCTTAAATTCCTTTAACTTCTCTCTTGAAATACACAGATGCCTGATATGATTGTGGACTACGACATGTCAAGACAGACATTCTCAATAATACAGCAAGAGGAACTACGTGGTACTTCTGATGGTGCCGGATTGAATTCAGCTGCATGTGAGCTGGAAACCAATGAAGTTATTGACACACGAAACTGTGAGGACAACAATTACCAAAATAGTGGGTTGCAGGGATGGAAGGTGCTTTCCAGACTCTATTCTTGCGAGAGGAAGGAAGTTGTATCTCATGATGGTGTCAAAATTCCTCTCACTATTTTGTACTCTCGAAAAGCTTGGCTGAGGGATCAGTCTTCTGGACTCTTACAGGCCTATGGAGCATACGGAGAAGTTCTAGATAAAGGTTGGTGCACAGACCGACTAAGTTTACTTGATCGTGGTTGGGTGGTGGCATTTGCTGATGTCAGGTTGGTTAATTGGATTTTGTTTGACATAATGTGTATGGTGTTGGCAAATTTTGTTTGACTAAGTTTATCATTGAGCAACTGGTAAGTTCGTTTGGGTGGTACAAGTAGCATATTGGAAACTGTTTAAATGCTACCTTCTTAGCTTATGTAGAATGTGTCTGTTGTTGCCTGTGAAAGATTTATATTTTGACCGACAACTCTTTTTGTGGCCAGGGGTGGTGGCGGTGGTGATTCTTCATGGCATAAATTTGGTAGTGGGTTATACAAAAGAAATTCTATCCATGACCTTACATCATGTGGCAAGTACTTGGTTAATGAAGGCTATGTTTGTAAAGATAAGCTCTGTGCCATTGGATATAGTGCTGGGTGCCTTCTTGTAGGAGCAGCTATAAATATGTACCCAAAATTGTTTTGTGCTGCCATTTTGAAGGTTAGACTTTCAGCAGTATTTATACTATTGTTTTACAAGTATTTGGATGCTCTATAGGTTAAACTAGCATTGTGTTCTTGGGATTTTTTTTTTTTAATTTATATCTTAAAGCCCTGTTGAATGAAAGGATTTTGATAATGTGGCAAATGTTTAATTTCATGAGGTTCAATATTTTCTTTCCGTTCTTTGTTCTTCAAAACCAGTTGGATCTTATACATACATTTTGTTTTACTGGTTCTTTCTTGTTGTTCTTGGAGAAGAGGAAAGGAAAACAATTAAAGAGCCATTAGGCAAACTGCTGGTATCTAATGTTGTTATTTGTGTATATACCCTCTGTTAATATAAGTTGGCACTGATGTTTGCACTGTACTTATGTCAGGTACCATTTCTTGATATCTGTAATACAATGTTGGATCCCAGTTTACCTCTCACCAAACTGGACTATGAAGAATTTGGGAACCCCCAGATTCAATCCCAATTTGAGTACATCCGAAGTTATTCTCCTTATGATAACATTCCTTCGGGTGTTTGCCATCCTTCTGTGCTTGTTACTGCATCATTTCATGACGCAAGGCAAAATCACATCTTGTGCTTTCTGTTGTTTATAAATACATGGACATATATATTTTACCTTGTGTTTTATACTTGCCCATACATTTGTTTATATCAGGATTGCAAGCGACTATTGCATCGAATAACTTGTATTGATAGAAATTATCATTGATTATCATCAGGGTTGGAGTCTGGGAAGCTGCCAAATGGGTGGCCAAAGTACGTGATAGAATGTGCTCTGCTTGTTCTCATTCAGTTATTCTGAAGACAAATACGACCGGAGGACATTTTGGTGAAAGTACGTGATAGAATTGCAATGTGCCATTTAAATAACAATGAAGCTTACTAACATGAGGTGTTAATAATATTTCTTCCCCTCCTTTTTCCTTTTAATAAAATTTATGAGGTATGAAATGTCTTTGAGTTGAGCAATAATCAGCACTTGAGATGTCATCGTTTATTTATTTCTCTCAACTCGTCTTCTATTGCGCATCATTTTTTTCCCCCTTTCTAAGAAAGGGAAATTGAGTCCTTGTGGAAGAAATGTCACTTCTACTCGGAGATGCGTGCAATTTGCCTGATCTGCCTCCATTGGCTTATGCTTCTTCAAACAAATAATCAAACAATTTCTTATTACTTTTCGTGCCACAGGCTTCTTAATCATAAGATATACGGCAGAAGGTGTAACATGCATAAAGGTTTTGCTGCGTATACTAGAAATATGTTGGAAAGTAAATCATAGTTATAGAAGAGAATTGGATGAAGAGATGGATCAGTCACAGCACTAAATTTGGGTTCAAAGAATCTGAATCTGTGGATGTAAATGTGAAGGAGAAACCAGCTAAGTTGGAGCTGAACAGCTCTTTTGGAGAGGCCAAAGCTTGTGCTAAGTTCTGGGTGATTGTATTTGCAACCGCAGCTTTGATGCTGTCAATGCAGTTTCTCCTTGGGAAGCTGCAAAAATTGATGAAAAATGCGCACTGGTCCTCCATCGGTTTCCATATCATCCTTCTCATCCACGTGAAAATGACTAGCATGCTTTAATATTTTGAGAGAGAGACTCAATGGCTGTAATCGGGAATTTACCAAAATAATGGATTTCTAATGGTTTCATGCAATGCAGGATTAAATCAGAACCAGTGTAAGCGATTTGCTTCCTTTTACCACATTACTTGTGGCATATCAAAATACTAATTACCCTGCTTCAAAGATTCGTGACGTGGTGGTTGTTACTTGTTGCAAGATACTCAAATCTGATGCTTACCATTCCACAATTGGCTCATCAAAACCTATTGGAATGATAGGTACAGACCAATATCATACTTCTCTAGCTCATGCCGTCCTGAACTTGCATATATCATGAATTGCCTTACATTTGCCGTATGTTCCAATACCTGAATTCGCAGATATATATGCTGTAGATCATTTTCATCTCGTCTTTGAGGGACGAAGATCATATACTCAAGGAACTGCCATCAGAGCAGAGGAGGAAAGCAGAATTGGAATAGGTCTATTGGGTACCTCTGCTGCTTGGCAGCTGGAGATATTACTTGAACAGTTCCCGTTTCTTTATCTTCTTTGCTAATCATCTGGCTAATTTTTCCTATTCCATTTACAGTTAAATTATTATTTATGAACTTTTGGCGCTGATAGTTTTTCGCAGTTACCTGGGATTTAGGACGACAGTTCTTCCAAACAGAAAGGTGTAATGAATGTTAGATTCAATGCAGAAAAGTGCAAATCTTTTGCTAGTATTTTTTTCAAAGTACTCTCAGTTGCAGAAGATCATTTCTCCGTCCTTTTCAGCGTGAGGCTGTTTTCAACGCTGTCCTGCTTTTGCACATGTTTGTCTAAATGGGATGGGGATGATCAGAAAGTGACAGGAAAGTGGATACAAAAGACTTCGTTGGTGTAGACACGACAGTAGACAATGGACCATGCTTCCAATTAAGACATAATTCTACATTATTATTATCATAGGCACAATTGGCAAAAACATCAAAGACGTGACGTGGCTATGAGAAGATTACTGATCATTTTGGGCATAAGCTATCGAACTCCTGGGCAGAAAAATATGTTTAATAAAGAGTAGTACTTGGACTTTAGGGACGTGACTTATTTTTAAAATATATTCTACAGCATGCCAAGCCATGGGAATTGTCTAACCAATTCCAAAGTTCTAATATTAATGGGGTTTCAGTGCCATCAAAATAACTAATCATTTGAAAACACTGCAAAATGTAGGGAATTCCAACCCTACTCTCTCTACGGCTTTTGACTAATAGTTTCCAAAACACAAACCTATAATCTGCTCCATCACAAGAATCCCCACTAGGAACCAGAAAACTGATGCAGTTTAAGAGCATGTGTTACTAGGTCAGAAAAACATTAGGAAAAGAATTTAAGGAGCTCAACCCTGGCAACTCAACAAACTCTCAGAGGACAAGCAACACAAAGAAATCAATTCTTACAGGAGTTGATTAGCAGGACTTTGGAAATCTAATGTGAAAGTCAATTATCCAAAGTACAGTTTATATTCTTCTATACAAGCAACATTCCAACAAAAAAATTGGAGAGATGTTTATCATCAATTTGTTAGGGCAAATTTAGTATGGCACAAATAACTAATTTCTTGCTCAAGCTATAGTCCCTAAAGGGCCGCATTTCATATATCTGAATCATTATATATGATACAAGCAAAATACAGGCATTGGCATCCCCTGAATATAAATCACAAAAACTACATAAATGAAATTCAAGGTAAAAGCACTTAACCACAAAATATCGTAAGCACCCAAGAAAACTAAATGCATTGCATGTACGATAATTTCAGGAGAAAACCAAACGGAAAGGCTAGGAAAGAAGAAGAAACTGGGTGAGAATGAAAGATTCAGGAAATCCATAATAGTCTTATTTCCTCAACCGCTTTTGACTGTGATCTGAATCCTCTCCGCTGCTTACATCCCTAAGTTTGGCCATTGCTTGATTGATCGATGGCGGATTTTCCAAGTCCTGGAAAGAATTTGAAGACCGATATTTTCAACTAAATCCACAGAAACGGCTTTAAAATAGTGCATTATAAATTTGAAACAGATCAAAGATTCCCCATTCTAACCAACCCACACACACCTAGATCAAGATCATTCTGCTATCCACCCACTTTATACCTTCGCAACAGATGCCTCAGGCATGAGCCCTCTGTTTGCTCTCTTCCCAAGATCAATCTGCACGGAGATGTTGGCCTGCGACAGATCTATACCAGCACTCTCCAATGCTTGTGTCAAATTGTTTAACAACCTGGTTGGTACCAAATTTGAAATATATTAGCAGCTTGCAATATAGCACCCAAACCTTAATGAATGTAACTGTTTATTTTTACAGTAAAGTTGGGCAATAGCCTGAGACCCTATAAAATTCAACAAAATTTCAAGGAAAGGCCTATCATCAGTAGACAGTAAATAGACACAAACTCCTTATCTATTCCCAATCCAACAATTTATGAAACAGATCAATACACATCCAAATGTGGAACTTTCAAAGATTTAAAGTAAATGACCCCTAAGAAAAATTTTGAACTTCCT
This sequence comes from Citrus x clementina, assembly GCF_000493195.1. Lineage (NCBI taxonomy): Eukaryota > Viridiplantae > Streptophyta > Magnoliopsida > Sapindales > Rutaceae > Citrus > Citrus x clementina. The sequence goes on along the minus strand of NW_006262274.1, from coordinate 20,369,408 downwards.
AAAGCTACACAGATGGCAATCACATTTTCAACTCTAATAGGAAAGCAACAATAAATTCAAACGAAGATATAGAATCTCGGTGAAAATCCAACACAGAGAAGGATCTCCTTTTTGTAAATGGTAATAGTCTACATGCAATTGATGCACCATATACTTACAGAAATTTAGACAATCGATATTCTTAAATTGAAACAAATAGAAGAAAATCTTAAGATGTTTAAGTATGCACCCCTGTGAGTATATGCTTGATATATTGATCGTCCCCCCGTCAACTGTCAGCTCTTCCTGTTGGTTCATTGTATCAGTAGTAGCAGGACACTCATTTGACTGTGCATCAGAGACTGGTCTCTGAAGAGGATGCAGCAGCACACTATCACTTCGGGCAGGAGCAGGCAAATTTCCCTGTAAAGGCATGGATATAGATATTCCCTTGTTTGCCACCTCAGGTTGCCGATCCATTGGTTTGCAGGCAATATCCCGGTTAGGATCAGATTCTACAGGAGTCTGTGTGCTAGTAAGCATGGTTGGGGACATACTGATGCTATTGTCATCAAACTTCCCAGGAAACATAGACCCTGGACCAGAACCATTTTTTATTGCATGAGGTTGAGTGGCAAAATTCTGGACACGCCAGTGACTATTTCTCTGTTTTAAGCGGAAGAAAGATGAGTTATAATGAGAAGTTTTATGAGCCAAACAACCATAATATTGAAATACAATCGCAATTGATATTCAGTATTCACCACCAATATATTCCATCAGTGTTCACATTAAGCTTTTTTACCATGAAGGTTTATAACCTCTACAATTAACATGTGTCATGTGATTCTTTATATTCTTGCACAAAACTACACAAATGTTTCTTTCAAAACTTTTTATAAGGATGTCTGTATCATGTATACAACCTAAATTACACTTAACCATTGAAATCAAGTACTGTAAGATATGATGTGTTAGATTAGATGCTTCAAAATTTTATCCTTGTTCTCTGTCAACTAATATAATTGGATATTCCAATTATATCTCAAAAGATGCACTGCGTGTACCAGGAGTGCGCCGGTAACTAAATCAGTGTCAGTGAATGTGCATTAACCCACAAGAATGCACTCAAGTAAACCACATACATAGACAATATATAATATCCGAGTATCAGAACTTTACCCAAGGCATCAATTTTGTGGGCTCAGCACTCCAATCCTGGTAAGAAACCTCATACTTCTGCACTTTTTCCTGCAGATATTGCACATACTCAATCACCTGCAAAGGAAAATTTACATTACTCAACAAAATATAACGACAAAGTTCCTCAACTGAATTTAACACGCAAGTACTCAACATACCTCTAACAAGAACGAAGCCGTATCTCTCTTCTGATCACTATGGGGTATGATCTCTCTCAATATCTGAAATCTGAAAAAGCAACAGATTTCAGCACGCTGTCAAAACAAGTTTAAAACTTTAACCACAAAACAGTCCCATGAACAGTTAATACCCATGCCCAGTAGCAGAAACACACGAAATTGAGAAACATGTAAACATTACAAGCTCGCAAACTTAACAAAAAGTTAACTTTACAAGTAAAGTAAAAATGAAAAAAAGAAGACGATGACAATAAGAAGAATAACAAAAATACCTCTCGTTAATTTTGCTTCTTCTTCTCTGTTCAGTAACAGAATGCTTCGATCGTATAACACTGGCCTTATCGCTGTTTTTGCCATCTACCAATCGAGAATTTTTTAGGAAAAAAAAAAGGACTCTAAATATTTCATTTCTTTTTAAAGAAACATAATACGTATGAAAGAAAGAATCAAATGGATCTGATACCTTTGGCGTTTGAGTTAGTAATGTTAGAAGCAGCTTCTTTCTTGGACATGAATTCGTCGTCCTCGTACTCTTCCTCCTCTCGATTTCCTTTCGTTGTTCTCATTCTCTGCTTCAATTTCGAAGTCATCGAATTATTAGCAAATGAATTGAATCCAAAATTCAAGATTTTAATATAAAATTACCTATAAATTTCCCTTTGTCTTTATTTTTTTATCTTCTCCGGCGAGAGAGGTGGAGCTGGCACACTCAGGCGATAATCAGTTGTTTTTGCAAGGAAGTGGGACGGGATGCCATGTGGGCAAGCTCATGTCATCCTCGTGAGGCCAGTCCCCAAACGACACCGTTGCTTTGACTAATAAATTTCTTGCCTTATTTCTGTTTCCACGTGAATGAACATGAAACGTAATAGCTTTTAACGAAATCTGATATGGACCTCGAGTGGGGCCAAGCGACCAATCTTTCCCAGTGGGGTCACGAGCGTGGGGTTCACGTGATGGGGTAATAGTCACATGGCCACTGCAAAAGGTCGTAACCCAAACAAAACCAAATACGAAAATTGGGCCCAAACCTTGGGCCTGGTCCAATCCCCCCTTGCACCGTTAAAGAAAATGTTCAGCGGCCACCAAAAATGAAAACAGTCGTACACATTTTCTAGCACATCGATTACGCCATGACTTTAGCAATTCTCTTCATCAATTCAACACAGCCCCCAACTATTGACTTTTTCGTCATCGTCATCTCGCTGCTTTGCTGCCACCACGGCTGTGTTGATCATTATCATCATCAGCTGCCATTCAATTTGTTGATTGGTGCCAAACTGGATTCAAGTGTGGTATCAATTACCAGCCTCCAACTGTTCGAGTGGTGATCTCGCGAAGGTGCAAAGGACTGTGCGCATGACAGCGAACTCAACTAGTATTGCTAAGGTATTTTCTCGCATTGACCACAATTTTGATTTGATGTAATGCCAAGAGGGCATAGAGAAAGGTGAGTTATTTGAAACCCGTGAGGATTTTGCAGCTTTGGAGAAGGATTATGAGGAGGTTGGTGCTGAATCTGACGAGGGTGAAAATGGATATGAGGGAGATGATCTGTGTTTGTAATTTTTTAGGCTTGTGTTCTTTTGATTGCTTCTTTGATGTAAGGTTGGATTCTAGTTGCATTGGTTCTCATTCTGCTGCTTTTACTTTTTTGGTTGGCTATGCGGCTGTGTATTGTTTTTCCATTGTATCCATGGCCTGTTAGAGAATTGGAAAAGGATAAAAAAATACAGACATCCGGGTTTGAAACCCGCAATTCAGAAACCCGGATTTTCCCAGGTTAAACCCGGTCCGGACCCGAAGGTAAATTATCCGGGTTTATATCCGGATCCGGAATACCAAATTAACATCCGGGTCCGGAACCGGAACGGCTAAACCCGGACCCGGACCTGGAATTTGCCATCCCTACTTACGATGTTCACTTTAGCAATAAAATCGAAACACTCGACTGGCGAACAAATGTCTAACCCTGAGTTCAAACAAAAATGGTCAAGGAGAGTCATGTATTGGTTTCTAACGAAAAAGACAAACCAAAAGTCGGAGTAATTTAAATTTTCTGACGAGATTAATTAAGATGAGATAAATTAAGAAGTAAGTGATAGATAATATCATCTTATATTGTTTGATTAATTTGTAGTCTTAACACTATTTAAAAAGTACCATTAAATTATGTTACGTATCCAAATGTTCATCGGGTCCGGCTATGGTGCCCCTCGATACCATACTCTCATTTTTTGTCTTTAGTTGTTGGTAAATTGCACTTAACTCCTTACTTTCTTTTTTATTTACATTTTCACTCAAATGTAATGAAAAATTATAGTTAACTCGTTACTCTAACCCCTAAAATTACTCTTCAAAGTTCAAACATATTTTCATTTAAAATTTTTTATTCCTAAACTATCCTCATATAATGAATATATTTATAGGTTCAAATATTCTTATCCTTTAACTTTAGTTTTCACTCATTAAAATTATTTGATCATGAACAAAATATAATTCTCTAATATAATAAAATCTAAAAAAATCTATTTTATAATGGGTGTTTAGGAAGTGAGAAAATGAAAGAAAATGGGGGGACATGAGAGAGAGAGGAGAGAGAAAAAAAGAGTAATGATTAAAAATTAAAATATTATTATTGAGTATTGTCTCATAGCATATGCACCTAGAAATTATAGCTTTAAATTCTTCATGTCTAGAAGCGGGTAAAAGGTTCGGTGGTTGAAATAGAAAGTTTTGAGCAATTTATTTGTAATCATAACAATAAAATTACCAGTGATTGTATGCAATTTTTTTTTTAACTTATAATGATTAGAACCAAAATGAGAAAAATATTTTTGGAAACAATTGTGATGGTAATTAATCTTTTTCTTCCTTAATTTTAATAAGGGTATAAGTAAATTCTATATGATCAAGGTGGTTGATGGTTAAATAAATAAAAAATCTAATAGATGAGGATGGGCTAATCACATTAAGAGCAGAGTAATACATGTCAATTTATTTAGTGTGCAGTCAAATTTATCCTATAGTAAATAGTGATTATTAAATAGTATATAGATCTATTATATATTAAATAATTAATATATTAATGCAAATTTTAAAATAAGTTATAAAAAAGTCAAACTAGGTAATGGACTTAGGTGTAAAAATTTAAAACGATTTGGAGTTATATTTCAAAATGTTGAAACTTTATTATTTTTTAACGAGCAAGCAAACAATAGGGATTGTAGAGCTAATAACCTATTAAATCCATCTAAGCCATTGAACTACTTTGATGTTAAATCTATGACTCATAATAGCTGATAAGAAAATGATAAAAAGTGGGGGTATGGTGTCACAGGGGCACCATAGCCAGACCCATGTTCATCATATAGTAGAAATTAATGTTTACGAGATTATCACCTTATGATTATTTTGTTTGAAAAAACTTTTACCAAATATTAAAAATAAAATCTTGAATATTTATGAGTATAGATTTACTCAAAAACTTATCAATGGAGTTTAACTCTTGCTCAGATACATCCCATCACATGGAAATTCTAAAAAATTCAAAACATTAGTGCCCCCATACGAATCGTCGCCTCTGAGGGGAAGAACCCACTTTATGATCAACAATTAAAATTGTGTGCGTCAATCTTTCTTGCCCTATTCTTTTATTTGCTTTAATTTATAGTTGCTTATTTTATCTGTTCATGCTTTAGATGCCTTGGGGATGAAGTGAAAGAAAATTTTCAAAAGCATAATGGGCATAGTAGTATCTAAGCCAAATGATTGTGAAAATCTAGAAGCTGATCAGAATGACAAGTTTATGGAGGAGGAGCTCAAGGATAGGCCGGCGAGTGTTGAGTTGGTTGCCGGCGGCCACGACGAGGAGAATCAATCCGATTTATACAATTCTGAAGAGGAGAATGAAGACAAAGAAGTGTGCTTGGTTGATGAGAAAGACTCGTGGCAAATAGTCCTCTCAAGACTAGACAAAAAGGAAGAGTCTAAATCGGTATGTATGTCAAACTTAAAAATTGATGTTCACTTTTTTTTTTCCTATTCATTTCATTTATAGTTTATGTTAGGTAAATAAGAGCACCAGCTCGGTCATACCATCGTCCCCACCTCGGGGTGGATCGCCTCAGCCGAACGGTACGAGCAGAACACTGAAAATGAGCCCTCTACAAACATGAGCCAACCAGAGACGAATACCAGCCACAGGAGTATACCGACCAGAGACAAATACCGAGCCGATACCCATCCCCCAAAGAACGGAAACACGATCTCACAGAATCACGATAGTTGCGCATTTTCCAGAACCGTTGAGGGAGACGCGAGATCCCACGTTTGCCCACAATGTAGCAGTTAGAGTCCTATAAAGAGCTACCACTACCCGAAAAAGGGGGGATGAAGGGTGAATGAAAACGTGGGACAGCGGCTATAAAAGAGGAAGAAATCAATGAAGAAGGGGAGAGAAAAAATTGAGACCAGACCATTTTCAATAAAAATCGTGAGCCAATTATAAGCAATTTATCGAATCTAAATTGCACAGTTTTTCCGTAAACACATTGTGCTAACTTAGGCATTGGAGGGTTTACGCCGGTAAAACCATCGGCGTCTCTGATCCGTTTTTGTGAATGCAAGCTTAGTGGGAGAAGGAAGGCCCATTCCAATCTCAGTGACTAGAATAGCTTTTGGGGCAAGAAGAAGTCAACATCTTCATTAACGATTACGTAAGCGTTGGTGTAAAGATCTGGTCGGGCAAATGACGAGCAGATTTAAGCATCAACAGTTTATGCTCCTGAATTTGTAGTTCAATGAAATATTGTCGTATTGGAGGAGAAAAGAGGAAGAGAGATGAAGAGGGGAGTTTAAAATATACATGTTATATATATGACTTGATCACTTGGTAGCTTATAATATCAAAGTGTTTATTTTCTCTATAATTAAATGCTGAATGTCAGTTTAGCATTTTGACTTGATATGAGGCTGCAGAATAAAGTGTCAAGTCCTTTTTCAAGTTTGATCTTTCTTTAATGAAAGAATTGGCGTAATCACTATCTGATATTTGAATTGAATTAAGGTACAAAAGAAATAGAAAGAGTTTTAGGGTCAATTTGGTAGTATTGTAGGTTTTTAAATAATTATTGTAGGTTGTGTTATATAAATAATTCAAGGTAAAGAGAATCGGTTAAATATGTGATAAAGCCTGTTTCTAAAAGTGTTGTGTGTTTTAAAAATAATCTTATATTTTGAATAAATTTTACTGTAAAAATATAAATAATTAAATTGGACATAATATTAAAATTTATTTATACATCAATGAACATGATATAAAGTATTTTTTTTTTACAGTGTATATGTAATAAATGATAATTGAAATAAATATTTGTATTATTAGTTTTAGATTTTAGAATAATACATGAGAATATATACGAGTTTGTATTAAATATAAAATTGGTTTCAAAATTGGATTTGAAAAGATAATCATTTCTTTTTTTTTTAAATTTATTGTAGAATGAGATGATTTTGCTAAAAGTGATTTTTCAAAAAATTTACCAAACACAAAAATTAATTTTAGCTTTTCAAAATCAATTTTGAATCGATAAAAAAAATCTCAAACGAAACCTTAGTCATGTTGCATCTTGCATCTTTTTGAATCACTAATTAACTCTGGCAATATATACTTCCTTGTTATTCAAGAAATGAAGATATTGAAGGGATTGGTTAAGATTTTACACAAAAACTTCTTCAGCTATACAAATATTTACCCTGTTTCACACGGTAGCTGTATCAATTTACTCCAGGGATTGCAAATTGTTTTAATTATAAAGGGTTTATGGTACAATAAATTATATACACAATCCGTCAGTAAAAGTATCAAATCATGAGGCAAAAAATTTATCCCATATCCCCATATTACAACACAGCATAATAGGGTTATTAGACTTTGTGGAAGTAAAATCCTCTTTTAACTTCCAAACGAAGCCTTAATCGAGCAGCTAAATCAACCTCACTTTATGAGCCGTAGAGAAATGCTTTCCAGCAGCAACCATGGTCGCCTCCGGGCCATCTTTCAAGGTCTTTTCACTTTCACTTTTGCCCGTTTTGAAAATACCGAAGCACGAAGCCAATGATGTGAAGAAGAACGATGAGCCCCCGCTCTCTTTTCTGGTCTTACTCATCTCGCTTTTATGTGAATACGATCGATCACTCTTTATTAACAGAAGCGATAATTTTAAAAAGAATATGCGCGCGCTCTCTCTGTGTAAATGAACTCAAAGTTTCCCTACATTTGCCCACCTCCTTGAGAAATCAACTTATATAACACAAATTTCCTTTGGGAACAAGTTAAACTGTGTCTCCATTGACCATGACTTACTTCTGTGGTACGGCGTCTTAAACAGTTAAACTCATCGGTGATGAAAATTCTACGAGCTATCATTTTCATTAGTCATTTGACTCGAGAAGAGTTCAAACCACGTGATCAATTCGTAAATTTATTATTATTAACATATTTTTTAGTTTTACACTTAATTTGACTTGTAATATAATTGGCTAACCTGGGTTGAATATGTTCTTATTAGAGTCCGTTGGAGTTGAAATTGCTTTTCAGAGGTTCAAAATTATAGTGCTTGAGCTTAAAGCATATCTATTAGGACCACCACACAGGAAATAGATGAGGCCCGCCATACAAAAAGATAATGAAGTCAAATACGATTCCTTTTGCTTGTTCTTTTTCGTGATTCTGTCTGGTATTGATTACTTCAATTTCAGCAGTATTTCAGAGAAACTTCAAAGATATCGATGGCTACAATTCTATAAAATTTTTGCACTTTCTTCCTGGAGCGAGCCACCAGTTCTAGGTCAAATACTGGGCTCGCTCACTATTTGCTTGGATTCGGAACTGGGCTTTCTTAACGACTAGCAAATTGGGCTGCGGCGAAGTTGTTCACAAAGAACCTATATTATCAGTTGTATTCATATTTACGATGGCTTTGATGGTGTAAGTCAGCTCGAAAACCCAATCCTCGATGACGAGAAAGTTAATATATAATTTTGATGTTGTACAAATCACAACATAGTCTTGAAAACCTTAAAATTTGAGAGACTTCAAGAGCCTTTAAATAGTTCTAATAAGTAATAACTCTTAGATAAACAATACGAGGAATTAAAAATTATCCTTGAAGGAGTGTACAATTAGTCCACCAATTTAGGGGAGAAAAAAAAATGAATAAACGAATCGATTTTGAATCGAATTTTAAATGAATTGGCTCAAAACTTAGTTGATTCAAATTCATTTTGTTTATTAAGGGAATCAAAGTCTTAAGATTCAAATTCAATTTGTTTAATTACTTTAACAGAGTTAATAAACAAATCGAATTGGATTGGAATTCATTTTATATTTTATTTAATTCAACTATCCTATAATTAATAAAGATTCAAATTGAATATGAAATATTGAAATTGTTCACAATTTGTTTACAAAAATAAGATTAATTAAAAGTTCAAGCAAGAGAAAATAGAAAATACCAACAATTTAACATCCTATAATATTACAAATTTATTATCCAAACCATATTTTTAGATTAAACAAAATAGTGATCCAAACTCTAAATTATAGACCGAACTCTCAAATTCTCTTCTTCTTTTTTTGTCACCTTAAAAACAAGAATCTTGCTGATAAATAAGTAAAAATAATGATACTAGGATGCTGCAATACTGATAAAAGTCACTGTAATATTCAAAAATATCAAATATATAGCAATCGACAGTTATAGTAAAGTCAGATCATAAGGTGATCGGCGTCATGAATGGTGAAGTGGAAATGGCATCAAGAAAACAAGAGGAAAAATTGGGCTAGTTGCTTATGTTTTCTACCCCATTTTATTGTCTTTCTTTTATTATTTGTTTATTATAAAAAAATCAACAATTACAAAATTAACCTTCAATTTTTATATAAAAATTTTAAAAATTAAATGGTAAACAATGTAATTTAGTTAAACCAATAATAAACAAATCTTAAGCGAATAGATTCGTTTATGACCTGTTTATTAAACGAATCAGTAAACTCATCGATTCCTTTATTTAGCTAATCGAATTCAAATTCATTCATTTATAAAATGAATCTATTTTTCTAAATCTAAATTAATTTAATTTAAATCAAATCGAATATAGAATAAACCAATCTCGACTCATTTTGCCACCCTACAAGACCATCTAAGCCCACAAAATCAATCCCATCAGGACATGAGCCCATTTAATCTAACTACAACAAGTTTTAGAAAGGGCCACAAATTTTTCTTTCTTTTCAACATTTTGAAAAAGGGTAATTCGAATACCACGGCTCATACTACTTCATATTACTAAGTGGATAAAGAGAAATTCTTCAGTTGAATGAAAATAAATCGACACTTGCTGTTCTTCTATTTAATTAATTTTCCGTACTGAGTTTTAATTGTGAGTTTATGTTGGGTTCATACACATATTAGGCATTGCAAGAGCATTACAACTGAATTGAAGCAATGCTGGGTGCTGCTGGCAGTTCCCTGCAACAGTATAGCTCTCCTGACTCCACACCGTAACACAAATGAGTCTTTGTTCATTTAAACTTGCCCTCTCTAGGAATTAGGAAACCCACTCTTGTTCTGTTTCTTCTCATGGCATATCCAAAATGGTCTCCTAACAGAATCCAAACATAACTAAAAAAAAAAAAACACTCGACAAGACAGGCAGAAGTTACGTCGCACAACCACCCACCCACTTGAGAACGAACGAAACGATTGATGCCCCCAGTGCCTCACGTCCACGTGAGACGTGAGAGATGTAACTAACATTATTAATACGAATGACAAAAGGTAGCACTGAGACCCCCCCATCCCAAACAAGTGGCGAGCCACACGAATCCGCGTGCAACGCCCCCGGTTTGCAGTCTTATTCCGAATTTTCTTCTGACATCAGAAACGACAAAACAAAAATCACTTTTTGGAGTTTGGACCGCGTACTTAAACATCAACTTGTTCACTTATTCACAGCCTGAGAGCGGCCGAACCGGACTGGGCTAAAAAGGATCTGTTGTTGTTCCCCTTAATGGTCTTTGGCCTTTTTTTTCTTTTTTTCTTTTTTCTTTTAGAGTAAAAATAAATAAAATTATTTATATTTCTTCTTTGTCGTATGTTACCACATAAAAGATACCGTCTTCTTTGACGTGGCAGCATGTTGTTCGACCGATGCGCTCCCTTTCAAAATGTATTTTTATGTGTAGTACAAATACAATGTATCCGATCGGGCCGGCAATAGCCAATAGAATTGACTCCACGTTACGAGACAATCTCTCTCTCCCATACCTGTCTGTTAAGTCAGTCCAATTATTTTTCTGCTGGCGAAATTATTACTAGCATATCTTTAAGATAATTTTATATTAAACATATTATAACATTTTTAATGTATACTAATAGTCTATTATAAGTTGATAAAATATATTTATCGTCTACTAAATTATTTGTTGATGTTCAAAAGTTAATTAAATTATAACAAATTAACGATTTTACCTTTGAAACTCAAATTAAGATAAAAAAAAATTATCACTTGTATATTCTTAAATTGTCTTATTATCACTTATATATATATATAAATTATCACTAATATCATTTGTTTTCATATAAAAAGACTAAATTACCCTTATGATGTCATTATAATTAAATGGTAATTTAATTATTCAGTGGATAACAGATAGATTTTATCAACTTAGAGTAAATGATTGATATATCTTAAAAATATTGTAATATATTTGGGCTTCAGTTATCTTACATAATCATGTAAGATATATGATTCTTTCACAGCCGTTAGATGAAAATCTAATAATTATGGAAATAACTTGATTTTATTACTTATATTTTCACAACCGTTGAATTTTTATCAAACGACTGTGGAAGAAAATTATATATTTTACATGATTATGTAAGATAATAATCTCCGTATATTTGATAATAAATTAAGGATATACAGTTTTCTTATTTTTAAAGTATTTACGCATCTCTATATTATAGGAGAAGTCTATGTTACAGATTCTGTAACATACATCCCCCACTCCATACACTCCACGTGTCCCCGCATTGAAAATAAAGAAAGGAAATGGCACCCTTCGGGGGCTGGCAAACCTGGTCTGTATGTTACAGAATCTGTATCGTAGCCAGCTCCCTATATACCTGAATAAATAAATAAAATAAAATAAACTTTTTTTTCCTGATTGGGGAATAATGGGCATCATGTCATGTGTCTCAATCAAATCGGCCTGCAGAATCGGCACCTACCAAAAAAATCCCATTAATTAATTCTTTTTTAATTTTTCTGAAATTCTAAATTTGGGATACCGGCCAAGGCTGTCAAGACTAAAAATTTAAAATAAAGGAAAATAACACGTGTCAGGATAAAACCGATCGAGTTGGATAACATAAAAGAGGGTGCACGAGTTACCATCACGTGCCCAGTCGTGGAGATTTCTGTTGACTGAATCATTTATAGCGAAACTGGTGGAATTGGATTAAAAAAAGGAGCAGACTTTATTTTCAATTTTTAATTAATATATCAACGGCGCTGACTCAGCGCTCTGACCCCGGGTCTGACCGCAAAAATATCTCGACGCTTGACCGGCGCACGTCCCCTTGATCGAACAAATGGTGCCTCCTTGGCCTTGCACCATACCGGCCATTTCTTTAATTAATCAATTTTCCTTTTAATTTTGTAATTCTCTCCCGTGAGCAACAATTAATTTAGCCAAAAAATATTATTAAATGGTTCATGTTTAAGGAGGGCATGAGGTTTCTTCCTAATTACTGCTCGTCTTTATTAATGTTTTATGTAAGTGCATAAAATTAACATTTTAATTTTTTTAATAAAAGAATATGTGGCATAGATAAGATAGAGTGGATATAAATTTAGTTAATTTTACAAAGAATTTTTTTTTTAGAAAGTATTTAGATGCATCCCACCAACATGGTTACGCCGGATCTGATCAGAATTTTGCGATTAACATGTTTTGGGGATAACGTGAAGAAGTAGTTGTACTAGCTGCACCATTGTTGGTTTAGAAAAAAAAAATTAAACATATTATTAAATATTTTAGTACTGTTTTTTTTAGAAAATATATTCATATACAACATCTAACAAGTTTAAATATAATCTGTGATTAAACTATAAATTTTCATTTAAAATAAAAAATATATTTATTTATAGTGATTTTATAATTTCTATATAAATCGTAACGGTCGGTCGATCTTCGAGTTTCAACTTTTTAATTTAAAAAAAAGATACAATTAAAAAAAAAGGATAAAAGTAAAAATAAAATAGAAAAGAAGGAAAATTGTTCCAAGTGTAAGGTTTCAACATCTTTAATTTTCAACTGTTCAGTGGTAGAATTAAGCTTGATATGTTAATTAGGCATGGAAAATGTCCTGTGGCAGGAAAGGAATATTTAAATGCACCATAAAGAAAGTTCAAGAAAGTAGTTGTCATCATCATGTGCATTCATCAAGTGGCAGACTTTTTACGCTGTCGATTCTAGATGTCGTATCAAGCCTCTGTCCTTTATGATTATATATAGTTCGATCCCGTGTCTGTATCAAATCCATCATGCGGGGGCAATTGTATTTGTCAAGCCATCCACTAATAATTAAGATAGTCAAGGACATGGGACATAAAACTATTATACTGACTGTAACATTTGCTATCTTAATGGGGTTAAAAATCATGACTCCACATCGATTTTTAATAATATCTCCATGTGATAACAAACTAATGCACACATTAACCTCCAAGATTAAACACCTTATTTTAATCAGTCAATTTCACATCAAAACTTTGATTTGGTTCAAAATGATTACGGCTGCGTTTAGGCGGGAATGTAATATCCATAAACCCTAGTAATGTAGTGTGTAGTTGCATGTCCCTTTCCAATACTTTCACCGATCGTGGCCAGGCCGTTCTTAGGGTGTATTTGAGAGTGGTGTGTGCTAGCTCAGCTGTCAAGGTATTGTAGTTAGGTTTTGGCAACTCAATAGTCATTTTTTCTTAATTCTACTTGATAATAATTATGAATTTTACTTCACAACCGCTGTAACTTTCAGTACCAAACGCATCTTTGGACATCTTAATTTACCAACTTTTAAAGGAGAAAAGACAGATAAAATAAAGTTTTAAAAGTTACAAATTCCAGTTGCCCATCACATATCGTCTTAAATTAGAGTCCTTATGATTTATTTATTCGTTGTCTTAATAATTTATTTCAAATTTTAACCACACAATTATTCAACATTATATTCATGCCCTCTTTGAGTTTCCTTAGAGATAATTGAAATGAACTATAATCCAACTTCACAAGGTTTCTCATGTCTAATTAACACCACAGAGTCATGGTTAGCATCTGATCAGTTACCGGCACTAACCAAAACAAATTATTGTTAGTTCTTTAATTAATCTCATCAAATTTTTCTTGTTTATGTCTCTCTCTCTCTCTCTCTCTCAGTTAAATAGCAACCAACCATATTTACTTATTGTAAGTAAACCACTATGTAACTTAGCCTTGGGCCGAGTAATTTTGCCTTTGTGTCATACAGTTTTAATTTCGTCTTTCATATATTTTTATTATCCATTGCAATTTGAAAGGTTGAGATTAATTACGTAACAAATAATCTATGTAGAATTTCAGTATCGAATTGTCGATGATTTCAAATTAAACCATCGCAACTTTAACACATTGCATTTAATTTATGCAATGACGAAAGGAAAAAATTTGGACGCTTCCAGTAATGTTGCATTCACTACAATCTGAGGCCTATAATTTATTTGTTTCCAGTTAAAAAAAAAAATACTATCTTTAGTAGATGGTGTTGTTTGTAAAATTGTGAGAGATAAACTATCCATTTATTACTTAAAATTTAGTTAGTGATAAGTTATAGTTGGTAAACGAATGTGCTCATTCTATGACGAATAATTATATACATAGCAATTAGCATGATTATATAGCGCCTCATAGCTAGCGCTGAAATTCTGAATCTAGGTAGAAATTAGTAAGTGGCAATGTCACTTATGGTAAGATGACCAAATTATTATTTATTTTTTTTAAATACTAAAAATGTATTTTTTATGTTTTGGCCTTGTACCTCTGCCATTGTTCAAATTCGGGTGTCTAGTCAAATAAAAAATTTTGAAAACAAATTGGTCAATGCTCTTGGGGCAAGATGACCAAGTCATGCATTTGATCAGGATTATCTCCTGATCTGATTATATACTGAGCAAATAATTTAATTACTGAGAGACACATAGTAAAAGATCTTGAAAAGCTCAAAAGAGATCAGATAATGAGAGAATCATTTTCCGTCATGCATTAAGTTATTACTCCATCTATTACATGGTTATGTTACGTTGAATTTATCGATATGCATTAAAGATTAGAGAAAAAAATGTTTAAGCAAATAAAAAACTTTATCAATGGGGATGGGGATGGGGATGGGGGGCATCCGTTTTACATTAATTAAAATATGCATTAAATATTAAAAAAAAAGTGTTTAAGAAAAACCCACATGTGCATTTACACGGACTTGTGAGTGTGGGGTTTATAACACTTTCCCAAAACCCCAAACACCAATAATAACTTAAGCATTACTTTAATCAAACGGATAAAAAAAAATGATCTATTGTGATCATCATCGTGAACAAGAAAACTATTAAAATGACCAATTTGATCTTCTTTTTGATAAACCAAAAAGATCAGAAACCATCCCATATATGTGCTAACATTCACTTACAGGAATCGTCCATCTGAACCGTCAGATTGATCATGAAATCTAGTCATGATCGAAAAAAAGCTTTCTAGGTCAGTCGCGATCCTTTCTGAAAATGACATCAACCAATTAGATTCGATCAGTCAATTTTCAACCGTACGATTAGTTCACCTGATAGGTGAAACGCAGTGTTCACCTGGGCCCACTAGTAATTGTAATCGGCGTTCTTCTCACACCTTCTCAGTTCCTACGCTCTAGACTTTTGGCTTTACCAGTACAAAACGCTGTACCAGTAAATAATGATTTTGTGGAAGGGCGTTTCCGTCCATAAGGAAATTTCAGTAGATCGAGGGCGGTTTTTGGAATTATGCGTGGTGAAATAGAAAACTCGTGTATTCGCTGACACTCCCGGAATAGCTGGTGACTCCGCCACGTCACTACCCAATCCACAACGTCCACGTCACAAAACCCAATCAAACGGTTCAGAATCCTTCACCGCTCCCCAAATCCAGCGGCTCTCACGTCGTGTTCTAGAGCCTTCGATTAAAAGAAATTGAGCGCTAACCATGGTTAGCTATTGTAACCCGAGTTCACTCGCTCGGTCAAGGTTACATATCCGCAGAGAGAAGGAATTTAATATGTGTGTAGGCTTAGGGCAAGAAAACTCACACTGAGTCAACTCGGAGCGTTTCCTTGCCGCCTTTCAAACTTTATTTCAATTCATTTGCTTGTCTATCGCACTTCATGTCTTCTTTGGTACTGAGTTGATTCCAATTTCATTGTTTTTCTTTGAGGAGTTTAAGGTTGTGTGTTCCGTTCAGATCTCGGAACCCGGTAAGCAAATTGATGTTCCATTAGATTAAATTAAAGTTGTTCAAACTAAGATGTTAATAAGTTCAATTAAATTTGTTTTATTATTTAAGCGTTTTATTTCTTTCTTCTTTTAACCGTCGTGACGTTACTAGTGATCGTGGAAGTTTCTTGAATGAGTAGCAATAATGTTTTAATGCTGAAGAAAATTTTGTAAAAAGATTCTTTGAATGTTGAATAGTGCATAAAATCTAGATCCAAACCCTCACATGAGTTTTGTTTTATTTATTTATTTTTTTCTCTTTTGAAATTTACTTAATTAGTAAGGAACCAATGGATTTATTAATTGTAGCTTCTGATAAGTAACCATCTTTTACCATAATAATTTTTTGCATAATACTCATTTGGGAGCCTGCGTTTTTTGTATAACCATTGTTGAGTACATAGCCATATTTTCAGCTATTCAGTGTTTGTATCAAGTTTTTTTTTTTTTATTCAATTTGTTTTCTTTCTATTTCAGATTCTTGACTCCTGATAGCCCCTGGCTTTTTATCATGGCGTGGTTAATGTAGTATCAGTGTTAAGTTTGTTTCTTTGCTTCCATTTGTGGGTTGGGATTGGTTTCTGAGTAGTTCGATTGATGAATGTTTGGGGATTGTTAAAGTATAAATTAGTATCTGGTTTGGAGCTTGGCGTCTTCTTGGGAGGGAAGGAGGAAACTCTCTTCCATAGCCTTGTTGCCGGCCAAGACATCAGTTTGGTTCCTTGTTCCGTTTCATGTCTCGTAAGTTAGACAGCCCAGTTCAGACTCAGATGGCAGTGGCAGTCTTCAAAACCCCGCTTAGCGGGGAGTACCACGGGAACAAGAGAGTGGAAGGGAAACAACCTGCGGGGAGGAGACGGGTTTTTGTTCAGACTGAGACTGGTTGTGTCTTGGGGATGGACTTGGATCGCAGTGATAATGCTCATACTGTGAAAAGAAGGTTGCAGCTTGCTCTCAATGTTCCCACTGATGAGAGCTCGCTTACTTTTGGGGATATGGTGCTGAAGAATGATCTTAGTGCGGTTAGAAATGACTCGCCGCTTCTTTTGACACGAAACTATTTGCATAGGAGCTCATCCACTCCATGCCTTTCGCCAAGGGGGAATGATATCCAACAAAGGGATAGGAGCGGTCCTATTGAGATATTGGGACAATCGGATTGCTTTGCTATTACAAAAAAAATGGTGAAAGACATTGTGAAGGCAATTAAGATGGGTGTTGATCCAATTCCTGTTAACGGTGGCCTTGGGGGTGCTTATTATTTTAGGAACAGCAGATTTGAGAATGTAGCAATTGTGAAACCAACGGATGAAGAGCCTTTTGCTCCCAACAATCCAAAGGGCTTTGTTGGTAAAGCTCTTGGGCAACCGGGATTGAAGCGCTCAGTGCGGGTTGGTGAAACTGGGATAAGAGAGGTTGCTGCTTACCTTCTTGACCATGATCACTTTGCAAATGTGCCTCCCACAGCCCTTGTGAAAATCACACACTCGATCTTTAATATCAATGATGGGGTGAATGGGAACAAGACTCACAACAAGAATCTGGTCAGCAAGATTGCATCTTTCCAGCAGTTCATAAAGCATAATTTCGATGCTAGTGATCATGGAACCTCAAGCTTTCCTGTTTCTGAGGTGCATCACATAGGGATACTAGATATTAGAATTTTCAACACGGATAGACATGCAGGGAACCTTTTGGTAAGGAAGCTTGATGGTGTTGGGAGCTTTGGGCAGGTGGAGCTCATTCCAATTGATCACGGTCTATGTTTGCCTGAAACTTTGGAAGATCCATACTTCGAGTGGATTCATTGGCCCCAAGCTTCAATTCCATTCTCAGATGATGAACTCGAGTATATTAGAAAACTTGATCCTCTTAGTGACTGTGAAATGTTGCGAAGGGAGCTCCCCATGATTCGAGAGGCGTGTCTTCGCGTGTTGGTTCTCTGCACAATTTTTCTCAAGGAGGCTGCTGAATTTGGTCTGTGTCTTTCTGAAATTGGTGAGATGATGAGTAGGGAATTTCGTGCTGGAGAAGAGGAACCCAGTGAACTTGAGGTTGTATGCATTGAAGCAAGGAGGTTGGTAGAGGAAAGGGAGAAGGAGGTGTTGTCACCGAAAGCTGATGCAGGAGATGAGGAGTTCCTATTCGACTTAGACTGTGAGGATGCAGCATTTGACTTTACACCAAAAATGGCAGCAGATGATTACATGAGCAGAGCCCAATTTCATCTTGGAATTGGATTCGGTAATGGTCGTTTTGCGCTTTCAAAATTGGACGAAAGCATTGAGGAGTTAGAGGAAAGTGAAGGCGAGGAAGAGCAAGAAGGATTTTCTACATTGCCAGCTCCTGAAAGGATTCCATCCATTTCGAAGCTATCCATGTCGCTCAAGACCACCTGTTTGGGTGACAAGAACCAAAAATATCAAAAGTTCTCAGGTTCAAAGCCAGAGAATGGCTGCCTTTCTAACACATCTTCTGGTCACAGGAGTGCAAACGAGCAGCTTCCTGCATGTGTTAGCTTTGTGAAGCTGGCAGACTTGGGTGAGGATGAATGGACGCTGTTTTTGGAGAAGTTTCAGGAGCTGCTCTACCCAGCATTTGCAGCAAGGAAATCTGTTACTGTAGGTCTGAGGCAGAGACAGAGGCTTGGTACTTCGTGCCAATTTTGACACAGAGATACCAAATATATTGGTATCGGAGAGAGTACTTAATATAAAAAATAAACGAAGACTTGTAGGTCTGTTGGACTTGCGACTTGAGAAGGATTGTTAGGATAGGTTGGTTTTGTGGGTTTTCTTCCTGGAAGTTGTAGGTGTTGGAAGTGACTAGTAGAGGAGGAACTTCTGTAAATATTCTTGACATCAGCTTAAGTGGAGAGCTGAGTAGAATTGTTTGTATTTGTTGAACGTTTTTGCTTCGCTACATGTGGACTTGTCTGATAAATAATTTGTAGAATAATATCCCTTGAATAATTTGATGTAAATACTAACCCTTTGTGTTTTTTCCATTTTACTTTCGTTCTACGTTTTGTATCACTCTAAGATATGGTTCATAGATTGAGTAATTAAGATGAATCAATTATCGGATTTGTTCTTTTTTAACAGAGAATGATGTGTTTCTGAAGATGAACAACCAGATGATGGCCGCATCCCCGTCCAAAGTTCTTGTGCTTGCTCCATTTCTCCGGAGAATAATGGCCACCGAATTAGTGCGAACATAATTGGCTGAAACAGTGGATTTCGTGTATTATTGAGTTTTGAACACAAGTATCGGCAGATATGAGCTCACATAATATATTTTATGATCCGTGACGTCTTCCATATATCTCTCTGTTCTGAAACATCTGGCTGCCATCCACAGTTTGTTTGGTTAACTAACTATTTTTCCGCCGTCTTATTTATGGGATATTTATCAGGATTGTATGAGTATATTTAATTTCATTCTGAAAAGGACCCAAGTTTTTGTTGTGCTAGTGAGGCTACAGTGTGATCTATACGTAATGGTTGTTCCAAATAATCTATTCAATTGAAAGATTTACCATCGATGCCGACCTAGCAAACAAACGACAAAGTAGCATCACGCGTAGGGTGTCCCACTAACAGCCGGGACTTTTTCTAAATTCAATAATTGAGGTTGGCCCTTTAAGATTTTGGGAGAGTTGCATGCTGTAACTTCGTTAGCTGCTTGCTCTGTTTTTCTCCAGAAGATATGCTGGGGGTTTTACAGTTGTTTCTGCCGTTGGGTTTACCTGCTTCATAGTATGCTACATTAGTGGTTCTCTTCAGACTTCAGACGATACACGAATTCTTAAAGTCATATTTCGCTATCATTATAATAGGGTAATTTGTTTTATATATTAAGTTATGGCTACTTTAAAATTACTCTAAGGCAAAGCACAAATTACAACTACACATACAAAAGAATAAATAATAAAAAATACGTTATAATTTTAATTATATAGTTATGAAAGATTATTTCACCGTTGGACGGTTCCAACATAACCAGATTCTATATATTAAGGATGTGTTTGAGATTGAGGTTTAAGTTACACTAAAGTGTTTAGTAAACACTAACAACTATAACTTAAAATATATATTGATATGATTTTTCACTTGTATAATGAAAAATCTATTATATTTTTAATAATTTTATTAAAATTTATATTTATTATATATTACTAACTTTTGTTTTATAGTTACAGTTTATTTTTCACTTTTAAAAGTTAAAATATCTCAATCTCAAATGGACCCTAAAATAAGCAAAATGATTTAAAATAACGTGCATATAAAATTATTTTACGTGACGCTTTATAACTTTTGCTTGGAACAAAAACACTTGTACCAACAAAGTGTTGGCTCCTCTGGCAATGGAGTTCCCTTAAGTGGCTTGATTGGATTTGCTCCCCAGTTCGAGTCGCAGGGAAGTCGCCTTTATTGGGAGAACCTGTGCCTCCCGGTTCAAGCGGGAACTTCTAATCTGAGTTGTGGTACGGGTTTAAAGGTGCCTCACACAGTTGGGGCCCTCTCCAAGATACCTCGTGGTTAAGACAAAAAAAAAAAAAAAAACTCTTGCTGTCTCTTGCGTTGCCTCAAAGTTCAAACCGAACATTCTGTAGAAACTTGCTCGAAGATAGCCATCAGCCTATGAGTTTTGTGTGTCAATGTCAAGTTATATTCACGTGTACAACTGAAGTTAATCCGCAAGACTACTGAGAAGAAGATAGACATGGTGGCGTTTGGTAAAATTCTTCATCTATCATATCAGTCACCAAGTTAGCAGGCTATCATAATATCATTGCCTAAATTTGACGAGCAAAAATATAAAATTATAATCTCATCTTATAAGAAAAATTGACACAATGGACAATGACTAACGTGTCACTCTTATCTCTCTTTGGCACTGTAGCTTGTAGTATATTGCCACTTGTTTTAGTGGGGGGTCCATTAGGACATTAGGGTGTATTCTTCCTTGCTTTTTACATTGATTGCAATTTAAGATAAAATCATGAAAACAAGAGGCAGCCAAAAGTGGGGACTGGAGACTTGTCTGGTTGTTCTATACCTTTCAACGTGTTGAAGCAACATGACAGTAACAGCTGACCATGTGTGACAAATGCTGGGACAATCGTAGTTTTGCTTGCAAGCTCTTTGTTTTATTTTGATTAGGGGGATGGAAATACATATCGAGTTTGGCATAATGTCAATCCATTTATAAGGGACAAATAGTGAATGAAGAGGAAAGCCGGAAGCATGTGCACAGTTAGCATTAACCTCAAGCACCATGTGTGAAAAATGCTAGGGCAATCAAATTTTTGGTAGCTCTTAAATGGGTGATTTTTACATTTAAGGGGTGATGTCTATTTCAACCATAAAATAAATAAAAATATATAAGACAATAAAAAAACGACGGTTCAATTGAGCTGAACTCATAAGGCAGCGGTATGCTAAGGATGCTCCAGCTCATTATACTTCCACTATTATAAAAATAATACCTCTTTAATTTCGTTCGACCGGAGCTTTTTTATTTGAACTCCTATAGTCTGGCCTGCTCAGTACCCAGTCAGGTCTTTTTTTGTTAAATGACTCATATATATATATAACCGTTGAATGGCATAAAATGTGTGAACCATACCATTAAAAAATAATTTATTTGGATTTGATTTGAAAACTAAAAAATGAAATACTTGTTATTGTATTCAAAGGAACAATAAAGAAGAACTATTTTCCTTTCTTTTGATTGAATAAAAAATAAAAATACACAAGGTAACAAAAAGATAGTGGTTCAACTGAGTTGAGCTCATGATGCAGTGGTAGGCTAAGGACACACCGGCTTGTTATCCTTCCACTGTTGGGGGCGGAAGGATTGCGCTGCTCTGCTCTGATGCTTGGCGATTGGTCATGCCATTTACTGAATTATTAATTGTTTATGGACAATGTGTGATAACAAAATTAGAGATGAGCTGCCGAAAATATGTAGTATGCTTGCTTGAGGGGTGGAAATGAAGTGATTTGATCCACACTTGGGCAATTCTGTATTGAGAAAATCTAGTAGAGATTGTATATTACAGATTACTCACTGCTTATTGGCTAAAATCTAGTATAGGGTGTGGCCAAGGTCTTTTACTTGCAAAATGGAAACCATGCATTAAGATGGGCCTGGATAGGCCGAATCCTAAAAGGAGTGGGCTTCTATTTCTAACAACCTTTTAAGATACTTATGAAACCCCAGTCGTAAAATGCAAGTAAATCATAGAAACAACAACTGTAATCAAAATATATCAGTTTAGAGTTTTTATTATTACTCAATTGGGGATTTGGGGGAAAAAAACAAAAAAGAGTAATTCTTCGGACCCCTTAAAATATCTAATAAAATCTCTTTTTAATTAAAATTAATATAAATCAATTTATTCACTGTTTTGAATAGAAATTCAATTAAACACTTAGATCAATTTTTTTTTTAACAAATTTTTTACACCAACCCCATTTCATAATTTATATTTTTATTTATATTTTAATTTTAACTGAAAAATATTTTTATTTTTAGAAGATTATAAGGTTTCGAATTATGAAGACAGAAATTATATAATAAAGAAAAAATTTAGGATAAATTTAATATTTTAGGATTTGTATGCAATTTAAAATGATATATTTAGAAAAATAATAATGAGAAGATGGTTAATATTAATGTATAGATTTATATTATATCAAATAAAAAAACTGAGTGTATTTTGGGAAATAACATTAAACAAAAAAAGAGCTCTATAAGAATTTTAGAGGGGCGATAAACTCGTTAAAAAATTCAAAAGGAATTCGGCTAGTCAAATTGGTCTAGATTAACAGGGCAATGTTGATTAGAAAGAGTAATGATGATTGCACACAAAATCATTAAAAAAAAAAAAAGAAGAAGAAACATTTAACTAAAACACATACTTATTCACGTTATTAATTTTATTCTTTTATTTGTTTTGTTCAATTTTGAGTCCAAATAACATTTTCCTATTTAGAATTTAATAGCACTATGTTTATAAAGTGAATAAACATTTAACGCATTATAAAAATGCAACGAGAGATCAATCCATTCAAGATTGCTTTAATTGATCTCTATTTGCATTGGAAGTTCGGTACGAAATGAAGTAATCTAACGCAAGCATATCAAATACAATATTTTCCTTTTGACTTAATACTTCTATTCTATATATCTCTATTTTGTTTATTCTAAGAATATGGTTCCTATCAAGAGGAGAAAAAAAAAACAAACAAATATGTTACGTTTGGTATAGAAATATTGTCCCTATTCCTTCTTATTGTAGTGCCACGAGGGACAAGTCAAAGACATTACAGCCATTGCGGTTGCCAAATCACATAAAAGAAAGCTACTCATTTTTATTTTATTCTTTGATGACAAGAGTAACCTAATGCAATGTTGCACAAATATAAATAAAATAAAATAATTAGTTTACAACACTGGGCAAATTCAACAATCTTATCCCCCCCAAAAATACCCAAAAAAAAAAAAATATATAGATAGAGAGATCCAAAGTCCAAGTTTCTTTCTACTCTGCATGCACAAAATACTTGGGCAATGCATACATAGAAAGCAATATTTACATCTATATGACAAATAAATTGTGTAACAAGTTTCCAAAGTGTTAGCACAAATTGAAGTTAGATATGCCTCCAAGGTCTTTCTGCAAGGCTTACACATTCACTGTACCTAAAACAATCAACAAGATGATCAATTGTTAGCCCTGCTGCTTGCATGAATGAGTACACAATCACCGGTCCGACTAACCGGAATCCACGCTTCAATAAGTCCCGGCTAATGGCCTCAGCTTTCGGAGATCTCAGGGGAACGTTTCTGGGGTATCTGAATTTGTTGATCATTGGCTTGAAGTTCACATAACCCCACATAAAGCTACTGAAAGATCCGAATTCATTCAAAATCTGCATTTGGGTAACTATATTAAGTTGGCATCTCAGGATTATAAAACAAAATTAAGGAAAAAAAAAAAAAGTTTATGCAAAGGCATTAAAATTTGTAAACTTGCCTTCATTATGCATTTGGCATTGTCTACTATGCACCTCACTCTGCACTCTGCCAACATTATTGCTGTGTTGGAGGATATTTCTAGGATCTCTTTCTCCCCCATTTTGGCAACACTCTTTGGATCAAATCCCCCAAATGCCTCTCTATTTCATCAACAAATTCAATCTTGTTTCAGTGCATATTAAAATGATCCAAGGCCTTTTGGTGAAACAGAGATTAATTCAAGTGTGGTGAATTAGAATGGAGTTGGTGCAGAGTTAGAACCTGAACAGTTCTTTTCTTTTTAAAATTTCAGTCCAGTTGTAATCCATCAGCATTCCAGACAATGCAAGCAGCTCGAACAATTGACTTTTTTCAACAATATATAACATATACCTGTTAGTATATGCATGCTGCATGACATGTCTCACAGACAATTACTGCTAGAATACTGGTTTAGATTTTTACAGCTGACTTACTTGTCATCATAAACAGGAACTCCCCAACATTCGTCGTGAAATGCAACATAAACTCTATCTGCATCAAAATTCGTGTTAATATCCACACTTTCCATGGATCAAATACATCTTGGTGAGTACATGTTAATGTCCTCAAAGAGTGAGCAATCGAAAAAAGTAGAGTAGGTAGAGATGTTGAACAACACTTTGGATTACCAGTTGCCATTTCTGAATTCAAAACATACGACTTAAATACATATATGCTGTACAGTTGGAACATGAATGCCTTAAAAGAGTTATTTATATCAGCGTTGAGGAGCCCAAACAGTTGCAACAACCCCCATTATAATGGCCACGATGATGACACAGAGTATTTAGTTCTATCATTTTAATTCATCTTATATTGAACTCTTAACCACTAATAGTATTTGACGCTTGTAGACTTCACTAAATCCTTTCTTTTCAAATGCACAAGCACAGAATAGATTGTACAACCTAACCACTACAACAATGTCAAAGTTTAGCTACTAAGAAACTTTTCTCTTGTATTATTATCACATAGAAAAATGAATCGCCATGGAAAAATCTGAAGCACGTAGTATTAACTATTATGCGTTCGAATCAACTCTTGGTTGATAAAAAATGGAGCTTACCACTATTCTTTGTAATCCAATTGCACCTCTTCAGTTCCCCACAACAAGAATCCTGACTTTGTTGCTGCTGCTGTTGTTGCTGTTGCTGTGGTTGAACGTTTTTAGCCACCGTGACTTCTCTTCTTTCAGGTGGCGTAATCAAACGCAGGGCTAACGAAATCCTCTGCTCCAGCGGAGAATTATAATTGTCTGTAACAGAAGAGTCGTTCGAGTTCTGTGACAAGGACAGTGATAGTGATGATAAAGATAATGAAGAAGAGCTCCTATGAAGGCCAATGGGGTAGACTTTTTTCAAGTGTTTAGATAATAAACTCTGAGTTGGCTTCGGCTCTTTTTCTTTTGGACTTCTATTCTTCTCCAAAATATGCCTTCTTACGTTTGCTTTAGACATGCTGGAGAGAAGATAAAAGAAAAGTCCTTTTGTGTGATTGTTGTATCTTAAATTTGGTAGATGTAAAGGTTGATTGTTGTATCAATAAAAGGTTTTGGGGTTTTAAACTTTAAAGTGTAGGGGACCTTATGAAGTCATAGCTAAAGTTGGTGAAGTGTGAACTTCATAATGGACTTGCTATTTGATTCTTGGGTTTTAAGCAAAACCAATGATGTATTTGGATTTTTTTTTTTTTTATGCAAAAGATTCTTATCATTTTTTGCATTTAAAATAATTGGAGTCATCATAGTGATTCCCTTTTTCTTTCTTTATAGTGTCTGCTGCATCACAAAGCTTGTTCGCCCCCCCTAAAATATACGTAAAATGATGCAAAACCTGTGATTTACAATCCATAACCAATAGTTGAATCATACAATTAGATCATTTCAAATAATGCTAATTCCTGAATATTTGAGAAACTTTTAAGGTGTGCTTTTAGCTTCAGTGGCAGAGCTAATGGCAGCCTCGAAGTGGGGAAAAGTCTATAATGATTAGAACATTTAGTTGCAGTGTTTGCCTCAGTGAAGATATTTAATGGGGCCGAAGGAATTACCCTTAACTTGTACTCTTATGCCTTGGGAGCTTTGAGGCATACCTGTTGCCTGCATAGACAGAGAAATTTCATCTATAAATTTTACTCTCGTGTCTCTCGTGTCTTTATTGTATTTCTTCTGTGTGTTTGTTTGCGAGCAAAGTCATTGATTGTCGATATGCAAGTAGGCGTATGATGTGCCCGTACCCCCTTAAATTTAAGCTAGTGAGCCTACTTTTCTGCATACCTGATGTCACATTGAGAATGGCCTTGTGTAGCAGCTTGGTCTTCTTGTAACGTATGCGCATTATGCATATATATATCAGCTGCAAAAGAATAATGATACAAAGTTAATTTATTATAACTAAGGTACCCTTTTTTTTTTTTTTGTCTGAAATCTTAATAAGTTTAGATTTTGTTGAAGTCTGAATATCTCTTAATATAAACAGTTGAATGACATATTTGTTTTTCTTTTTTAAACGTCTGAATATAAATGTTAAGTTGTTTGTTTTATGAACAAACAATATCTCAAATTTAGAGTTTTGACATTTATGTCCTTTGTAGGTAGGATATATAATTGTTATAAATTTCATAAGTTAAATAATTAAAAATTAGAGTTGAAAAAACAATTACAAAAATATATATATCCAATACATTTATATCGTGGGTATCAACTAATTTTATTGGTAAAATCTTTTGTTTTGAAAATAAGAGATTTGTAGTTTAAACCCCACCCACATAAAAAATTATAAATTTTATTATGATTATTAAATTGTTTAGAAGATCAAAAATGTGAAAGGAACTATAGTTATATTGCCATGATAAGGCAAACGGCTACAATCTGCTCAGAGTATTGTCTTCAGCCGAGATGTAAATTGATAAAGTCTAAGCGTAAGAATCGATGATTTTGGTTTTGTAGTGTAAAATAAGATATTTGTTAGGGGCAGTTTTGAGAATAAAAAAATATTTTCTATTCAGATATTTTTCTATTCATATAAAGGTAAAAATCTTAACTTTTTTCATTTAAAGTTAAATGTCTTATAATCAGATATAAGTTATAAAAAAACAAACAATGAAAACTCTTAAAAAGTCTGATTGTAAGTAAAATTAAGATTTATAATAAAAAACAAACAAGCTCTAAAACTTTTTACTAAAATTTTTAATACAAATATTAAGTTATAGATTTCAAGCAACCTAATAGTGGATAAATAATCATTATTAAATACTATTTTGATTAATATCTGCTTAATTAATGGTTCACGATTTGTATCAAAATTTAATTTAAAATTTTAAATCAAAATAATAGCACCCAAAATTTTTATTTCACTTGATATGTTTATACATGTGTTTTCCTATAATTCGGTACTCTATTAATTGTTGTGGAAGTGGAGTGATAAAATGAAGAACCACATATTGTAAATTATTATATATAATGCTGTAGACTAGGGTTGGCAATTGGGAAGTCTAGATCGGGAATTGATTGCTAATATCAATCTCGTCTTAAATACTAAATCGACAGAACAACTGTCTTGAATTCTGTCACAAACAGTAAATCATGACAAAAAAAATGTATCTCGATCTTATCCTAATCAAATTCCAAATCCCAACTAAGTTTGCTATTACACGATGTAGATTTTGTCATAAACGACATGTTATTTGACTTTATTGGACATGTCAGATCTCTTTGATTTATTAATATGACTTGGCATATGAATATAATAAATATGACAGATCTTTATGCTTCATCAAATCGACTTGTCAAACAACCTTGAAAACCCAAACTCGGACACTTGGACTCTCAATGGGATTTTCTAACATTCGAATCATGTTCGAAATAATAAATTAGGACAAAATTGGGATCTTAAATTCCAGCCCAAATAGTGAATTAAGATAAAATTTTATAGCAAATCCTAATCCATTCGAAATGTGTCCCAAATCCCAATCACGGTTCGGGAAATTCTATTAACCCTAGCATAGAGCATTAGCTTTATTCTTAGATAAGAAATCATTAAGAAATTTAACAAATGTTAATTAAAATCCGTAGACGAAAAACTCTTATCACACATTTTATTAACGGGCATTGTTAAGTTACATAATAATGTAAATTACATTAACCCAAAAGGTGTTTTTAGTGATCTAAAAAATAATTTAGTTAATTATACTTTTAGATCACTAATTACAATTTAATGGTTGATGTATGTTAGATCATAATCTAGGGTCCAATTATGTTGCAACTGTGGTATGAAGAACTTAAAGAGCTAACAACTCTTATCGTTGCACAAATAAAAGACTCTTTTAATGTCGTGAGTCGAGTTATGGGACAAGAAATCAATGACAAACAAGTAGGATTAAGTAAAGAGTTGAAGAAGATTAGTGGTCTTACAACGATAGAATGACTTAGAGCCACCACTCAAATTACTCGTGATGGTGCAACGCTCAATGTTTTTTACAATCTTTGTGATGAGGATAGAGAAACATAGGTTAAACTTTTCCGTCCTTAATGATGAAATTAACTCATGCGCACTTAGATGTTATAGTTTATTAATATCTAGCTTAACTCATTTGAGCACTTAAAATTTGACGAAGTATTTTTTATTTTTTCATATTTTGGAATGTCTTTGAAATTTGAAGATGTTACAGTCATATTTTGAAATTTGATTAAGTATTTTTTATTATTTCATTGAAGCATTTGAAATTTAATTATTTTGTAGTAATATTATGGGCTATTTCTTAAATAGTATTAATGTTTCTTATTTTAGAAAAAAAGTACTTTTGATAAAAGCACTTGGATAACAATTGGTAAAAGCACTATAAATATAATTAGGACATTTGAAACATTAACCTTGAGGCTAATTTTTAAATAGTTAAACATATTTTTAATATTTTAATTAATTTAATATATATATATATATATAATATAATACAAGGGTAAATTTGTCTAGATAAAAAAATTTATAAAATTCTTTTTCTCTTCTAATTCTATCCTAAACCGAACAAAGGAAATTAAACTCCCCATAATTTTCTTCTCCTTTCCTTTATTCTCCTCTATTTTCCTCTTATCTCCTCTCTCCTCTTTCCCTACAGCCAAACATGGCCTTAAGGTGTGCTTTTAGTTTCACTTGTACTCTTATGCCTTGGGAGCTTTGAGGCATTTAGTTGCAGTGGTTGTCTCAATGAAAATATTCATGGGACCGAAGGAATCACCCTTAACTTGTACTCTTATCCCTCGGGAGCTTTGAGGTACAACTGTTGCCTGCATAGACAGAGAAATTTCATCTATAAATTTTACTCCCAAAGTCTTTCTTGTATTTCTTATGCGTGTTTGTTTGTCAAAATGGGCAGCAGGCGTTTGTTTGCGAGCAAAGTCACTGATTGTCGATATGCAAGTAGGCGTATGATGTGCCCGTACCCCCTTAAACATAACTATATAAGCTATTAAGCTTAATTTTGTCGCATTGAGAGATCGTACTGTGCAACAGCTTGGTGTTCTTGTAATGTATGTGCATAATGCATAAAATATCAGCTGCAAAATAATACAATGATAAGAGTTAATTTATTATAACCTAAACTTTTTACGTAACGTTTTAATACAAATAATGAGTTACAATTTCAATTTCAAACAACTAAATAATGGATAAATAATCATCATTAAATACTAATTTTTATCCAAATTTAATTTAAAAATTTAAGGTAAAATAGCCGCCACCCAAAATTTTTATTTCATTTGGTATGATTATAATTTATACACGTGGCTTTCTTATAATTAAATTCTCTATTAATTGCTGCGGAAGTAAAATGATAAAATGAAAACCCAAATTCTGTAAATTGTTATATATGATGCCATGGACTAGGGTTGGCAATCGGAAAGTCTCGATCGGGATTTGCCAATCCCATTCCCATGCCAAAATCATTAAGAAATTAAACAAAAGTTTAATAATATCAAGGTACCAGAGAAAATTATAATGTACCCAGTCATTCGTTGAATCCTAATTGATTCATTCATTCAAATATATCCAACAACTGAAGTCGTTGGATCTTAATTGATTCATTCATTTAAGCGTATCCAACAACTGAATGCATAAGTGGCTCGTAGCCGGACCCAAAGTACAAGAAAACTGTCACACATTTTATTTTATCAAAGTAGCGGTTTGCAACATTCATATCTCTCTCTAGACTTTCAAAATTGCCGGGGAAAAAACGGCTCTCCAAAGCCCTAATCCCTCCCAATCAAACTCTCCTAAAACCCTAAACTCTCGCCTTTCTCTCTCTCTACCATTTTTTATCTTATTTTATTTTCCCGGAAGCAAAGAAAGCAACATACAAGCAAGCAACCTTTCGTTAGACCCATTTGAATGCTCAAGAAATGGATTCTTCTCAATTTCAGAAAGAAACGACAGTTGCTTTCGCCGTTCTCTTCCTCAATCTTCTCTAAACCCTCCGTCTCCGCGGCCAAACTCTCAAGCGACGAGCCCACCATCTCATTCGACTCTGTTGACCAAACCCCTGCTGACCCAGTTCCCGAAATCATTGCAAATTTAAGAAATTTAGGTTTTAAAAAATTCATTGACGGGGATGACTCAAAAAATTTAATTTTGAGGCTGAGTGAGTTTCAAGTTGATCTAATTATTGATTGTCTGAGGGTTGAGAGCTTGGATTTAGCGGTGACATTTTTTGATTGGTTAAAAATTCATTGCGGGTTTAAGCATTCGCTGTTCGCAAGCTTTGTGATTGCCCATGTATTGGCAGCAGAGAGGAGTTTCAAGGAGTTAAGATTGGTCTTGGAGCAAATTCTGCAAGAGCAAGGTTTTTTTTTTTTTTTTTAATTGTTTTAAATTTTTTACACTTTAATCTAGTCTTCTTGATATTTTAATTATAGTGGTAGCCCATCTCTAACTTAAATTTTTTTTATTGGATTTAGCTCAAATTTGTTTTTTATTTTGATCCGGTTTCAGATGATTAGTAGTTGTGGGTAATATTTTCCACTATAATTTGCAGATTATTGTTTATAGATTTTATGTGATTTCTGCTAGGCTCTGGTTCTGCTCCTTCTCTTTGTGAGTTGCTCTTGCACAGCTTCAGGGGTTTTGAGTCAAACAGAGAGGTATGGGATATACTGGCTTTTGTTTATTCAAGGACAGGAATGGTTCATGATGCTGTTTTTGTAATTGCCAAGATGAAAGAGTTGGATTTGAAAGTTTCGATACAAACTTATAACAGTTTGTTGTACAACTTGAGGCATACAGACATCATGTGGGATCTGTATGATGATATTAAAGTTAGTGAAACTCCACGGAATGTATATACTAATTCTATAGTTATAGATGGTCTATGTCAGCAGTCCAGACTACAAGATGCAATTTTGTTCCTGCAGGAGACAGCAGGGAAGGAGTTTGGGCCTTCTGTTGTTTCATTGAATGCCATCATGTCTAGGTACTGCAAATTGGGATTTGCTGAAGTTGCAAAGGGATTATTTTGTCTGATGCTCAAATATGGACTACATCCTGATGCATTTAGTTATAATATTCTTATTCATGGTTTATGTATAGCTGGTTCCATGGAAGAGGCATTAGAGTTCACGAATGATATGGGGAGGCATGGGGTGGAGCCTGATGCAATAACCTACTCTATTCTTGCCAAAGGGTTTCATTTGCTTAGTCAAATTAGTGGAGCTTGGAAGGTTATCCAGAAATTGTTAATTAAAGGTTCTGATCCAGATATCGTAACCTACACAGTCCTCATATGTGGATACTGCCGGATAGGCAATGTTGAGGAAGGTCTAAAATTGCGGGAAGTAATGCTCTCACAGGGTTTTAAGTTGAATGTCATTGCGTACAGTGTACTGCTCAGCAGCATGTGTAAAAGTGGACGGATTGATGAAGCATTGGGACTTCTTTATGAAATGGAAGCTGTTGGTTTGAAACCAGATCTTGTAACATATTCTATACTTATCCGTGGCCTTTGCAAGCAAGATAAGTG
>NW_006262274.1:20257728-20337210 GCF_000493195.1 Citrus x clementina | reverse complement strand
AGGATGTTGTATTGTATAATATTATGATTGATGGGTACGTAAAACTTGGTAATATTGGGGAGGCTGTACAGTTATACAGACAGTTAATTGAGAAAAGGATTTCTCCTAGTATAGTGACTTTCAATTCTCTTATTTACGGGTTCTGTAAAAATGGAAAGGTAGCAGATGCTAGAAGGTTATTAGACACCATCAAGTTGCATGGATTGGAACCAAGTGCTGTAACTTATACAACTTTTATGAATGCATACTGTGAAGAAGGCAACATACAACGCCTGCTTGCTTTGCTGCAAGAGATGGAGACAAAAGCTATAGGCCCGACTCATGTCACATACACTGTGGTTATCAAAGGACTTTGCAAACAGTGGAAGCTACAAGAAGCTGTTCAATTACTTGAGGATATGTATGTTATAGGTGTAACCCCTGACCAAATCACATATAATACCATCATTCGGAGTTTCTGCAAATGTAAAGACCTAAGAAAAGCCTTTCAGTTACTCAACCAGATGTGGCTGCATAATCTGGAGCCAACGTCAGCTACATATAATATTCTCATTGATGGCCTCTGTGTGAATGGTGACTTAAAGAATGCGGATTGTCTGCTGGTTTCCCTTCAGGAACACAATATCAGTTTGACAAAAGTTGCATATACAACAATAATCAAAGCCCATTGTGCCAAGGGTGATGTGCATAAAGCAATGACATTCTTCTGTCAAATGGTGGAGAAGGGATTTGAAATTTCAATAAGAGATTATAGTTCTGTAATTAATAGATTGTGCAAAAGGTGTTTGATTACTGAAGCAAAATCTTTTTTCTGTATGATGTTGTCTAATGGCTTTCCTCCTGATCAAGAAATTTGTGAAGTGATGCTTATTGCCTTTCATCAAGGTGGAGATCTTGGTTCAGTTTTTGAACTGGCTGCTGTGATGATTAAATCTGGCCTCCTTCCTGATAAATTCTTGATAAACTGATGATTCTCCTCCATCTCATCTTTCGAAAGAGCTGTCCATTGGTTGATATGAAAATTTACCACGTGAGGTACCCTGTTTCTACATTGCTAATGATCATTTCCAACTGCATAATAATTCAAATTGATGTCCGTGAAACGTATCAGATGTTTTCTTTTTTAAAACTTGATATTTGTAAATACTCGTCTATAGGTGACAATATTGAGAGTAAACTAGCTTAATATTTCGTATTATTGGTAGAAAACTCTGAAATGTTTTCTACATTTTGTATCTTTCCCCTTTCCTTAGCTCTTTTGATTGTATCCGCCTGCATAAATACATTATACTTCATTCAGTGGATACTGCATTATCACATGTTTAAAGTGTGGATGCGTAACTAAAATGTGGATACTACATCTCAATAGTCAAGACCATGCCGCTTTAATGAAATTTCAGCACATGACGAATACGATCAAGGGATTCTCAAGATTTTTTGAATTTTATCAGTTAACTTTAAACATGCTCGGATCTTGTCAAGTTCAGTAAGGTGAGCGTCTGTGATGACTACTCAAATATTTTTTCTCATTTTGGTAAAAAAAAGGGAAAAGGAAAGAGAAGAAATCAGGTGAATTTTTACAACCCCCAGTTGACTGAAATGCTGCTACAGTCCCTGCCTCCTGGTGCTGCTTTCTCACTTGGATTTTTCAAGTTCTTTTTATAGCAAAAAGCGAATGCAGAGAAATGTACGTCAATTGTTAGCAACAACTCTATAATTGATAAAATGGTTGTGG
This sequence comes from Citrus x clementina, assembly GCF_000493195.1. Taxonomy (NCBI): domain Eukaryota; kingdom Viridiplantae; phylum Streptophyta; class Magnoliopsida; order Sapindales; family Rutaceae; genus Citrus; species Citrus x clementina. The sequence continues at coordinate 20,335,475 of NW_006262274.1, read as the reverse complement.
GGATTTCTTCTTGGGGTAACTATTTTCTGGAAATATTTTGATGGTTGTAAAATGTTTCTTGCAGGGATAAAAGACACATCAATGTTGCTCCGAAAGCTATTATGAAATTAAACACTGTCAGCCATGTACAGTTGCTGTTCTCGCCTACAACCTTGACGCCACTGCTGTATCCTTCACCAACAACCTTGAATTCACAAGCCAATCAACCTCCATAGGCCAAGCCAATATCAGGATTAGTATTTTGTTTTTCACAATGAACAGAATAGGAGTAATTCTTTTCTTCCCTAGTATTTTTTGCAACCGTAACTTTTGTACACCGTAACAAGGGTGTTGACTGTACACTCACCCAGGTGAATAATTAATGAAAAAGGAAGGATAGAGCTTGTGACAAAACCAGCCTTCCATTTCTCATCATCTTATGGGAGACACCTTTAGAGACAAAAGACCATCAAGATGTGAAACAAAATCTCCACTGCCAGATGGGCCAAAAGCCTCCCAGAACCGAAGAGTCTCATCCGCAGCAGCTGATACCACAGTTAGGCCATCAGGGCTCTGCAAAAACAATAAAGATTAGTTTATTTGAAGAACAAAGTGCTCTGAATTATAAACTAAGTTTTTGGGTTGTCAAACCTGGGAAAGCTCGAGAATTCTGGAGGTTTGATGCTGTAATTCTCCCCATTTGGTCATGTGAGGGTATTTCCACAAGCATAATTTTTGTCCATCCCCGCTTGAACTGAAGCCATGGCCGCTCAATATTTCTTTGTGATGCCTGTTCCACTCTAGTCCACAAATCTGCACAAGCACGTCAAATTACCATAAGCAAAGTGAAATCCAAACGTTGAAATGGCGTATATGGGTAGTTTACAAAATATTAATGTTTCTAAGAGAAGTGAACAATTTTACTTGCCTGTGCTTTTGTATCTACGCTGCGTATGCATGTACCTTTTTGTACATTCCATATTTTAATACACCCATCTTGTGTGCCTCCTCCAGAAGCAAGAACATTAAACTGATAAGGGCACCAGGCAAGGGCCTTGACTGCAGCACGGTGGTCTCTGAATCGGTGCAAACATTTGGATGAGCTCATTTTAGAATGATCCCATACGTGTACAAGATTATCATCACCACCGCTGGCCAGTAGATTGCCTTCATTAGACCATTTCAGTCCACACACTTCTGCGGTGTGTGCATTTATGCGAGAAGTCACATTGTTTGATACTCTGACTGCAAAGCCACGGAACAACAGGCAAGGTAAATATAAGAATGATTCATAACTAGAATAACTAAAATAAAGGAACGTGGTTTAGGTTCCCAAGACAGAGATGATGAAATTCAAGTACTATCGTGGTTAATGATGGACTTGTCTTGGCTCCCTGATGTTAAAATGTGACCGTTCCAGTGGTTCCATGATGCAGTTGCTACTCTTTTATCATGACCCTCTAGGTTTCTAATCTGCATGTGAAAAGTAATGCTTACAATCAACTCATTCGGAGTCCAGAACAAGTAAGCAATCATGAAAGGCAAAGAATGGAGCGTAGATATTTACAAGTTTTGAAGTCTCAGCATCCCAGAGTTGAAGTTTGGAGGCCATATATCCAACAGCCAAAGTTTTGGCATCCTGTGACCATGATATACTTGTAGGGAAATCATCCTCCCCAGTAACTTTTAACAACTTTTGTACTTCCCCATTCTCCTGTTTCCAAAGATACAGTTCTAAACCCAAAGCAATAGCAAGAATGTTGTTTCTTCCCCAATCCATCATGTTTGAATAATAGTCATTCCTAAGATTTGGTGCGTCCAGAATCCTAGCTTCTTTCTGCACACGCCATTAATCAAAGTACAGTCAGTTACTACCATGAAGTTCAGGCTGGTGAGTGGAAAGCAGATGATCCCAACTGCATCAGATAGTTGTTCGACTCCTTTCCTAGTTAGCAACTGATATCATTGAAATAGATGAGTACCTTGGGCAATTGACGACGACATTGGATTTGCTCGGTACTGTTTCTCAATGCCTCTGCATCCTCCCTTCTCAATTCATCAATGAGACGATATGACTTTCTTCTTGATTTTGGGCTTGCCCTAAAAACTAGCATCCTAAATGGTTTCCCTTCTGAATCCAAATTCAAATTCTCTGCCACTTTCTGTCTGTATGCGTCCTATTTCAAGGAAAAAGACAGGACCCGTTAACCTAATTATACTCCATTAATCATGCCCCCATTTAAGAAGGGGAAAAATGTTAATCCAAAACCAAATTAGGTAACATCACACAGTAAGATCAACACAAGAACTAAACTACAATATATGAAATCGACCCCAGAAATCTTGGTCAAAATACACAACTTGATCCATATACGAATTTCAAGACAAATTTTTAAAGAAACATTGGGCACCCGTTTAAAGAATTCCCAAGAAAGAAACCATAAAAGAATTTGAAAACAAATAAAAATAAAGAATGAACTTACATTGAAATTGGGATTCCGAAATTCTTTGGTTGTGTTGGTCAACAAACCGTGAGCTTGATCAAGATTCATCAAACTTCTGTTGGGTATAAACCGATCTCCCTTTAACAAGTACCCAGAAGGCCAAACAACAAGAAAATAGGGAGAAAATTAACGAAACAGATAATTAAACAAATTCAAAACGCCAACAAGAAAACAAAAGAAAAGGTACTTGAAAAATCAAGAAAAGTTTTTTTTTTTTCTTTTTTCCTCGGTACCTGAAAATCGAAATCAGTGGGGCTGCCTAGTAATCTCCTTGGCGAGTACCAGTCAGTTTCAAGTAGTCTACTCAGTCTGCTTTGATGATCCATGGAGATAACTGACAATCCAAATGTCAAGTTTCCTTATTTTGGTTACGAGTCACGAGTGAAGGATCGAGTTCAGCGAAGGATTTGGTATCTACCGCCAAAAGACCTGACCGTTAGGATTTATAGCCGCCAAATAAGTCGGGTCGGGTTAGCATTCGAAATTGACCCCGGTATAGGCTAAGTTCGGGTTTGGAATATTTACTCCAAATTAATTATTCGTACTATTTATCCAAACCATACACACTTCAAAAATTTTGTCACCAATAACAAAAATTCAACTATCACGAAGTAGGCAGACCATTTAACAGATTTGTGAATGTACATATAATATAAACGTGGTTTTGTGTTAATTTTCATTGTTTATTCGGGAAATAAATTACTGTATTTATTAAAACTCACGATTTAATACAACTTGTATCAAATCGAAGTTTTCTCAATTCCTGCACGAGCGTCTCCAAATCCCTCGTGGAGCTCCCACCGCTCTTCACAGCGGCCAAAGCCTTGTCTCTCAACTCTCTGGCTTTAATCTTCGTTTCTCCGCATTGACTTAGTGACTCACCAATGACCTTTCCCAACTCGTCCGAGTCAGGCACCGAGTCTCCGCCCTCACAGACCAGAACAGCTACCCGCAAATCGTCCACCAAAAGCCTTGCATTCACGAATTGATCGGCCTCCATTGGCCAACCCAATATGGTGACCCCACTCACTATCCCTTCAAGCATTGAGTTCCACCCACAATGACTCACGAATCCACCCACTGCTTTGTGACTCAGTATTGACACTTGCGGGACCCAACCTTTTAGAACCAGGCCCCTACCCGCCACCCGCTCCTCAAACCCATAGGGAATCAGCCCGTACCCATTACCCTCCGCATGGATCACGCTCGTTTTAACCACCCACAAAAATCGGATCCCACTTTTTTCAAGCCCTAAAGCTAATGCCTCCATCTGTTCTTTACTCAAAACCTTTTGACTCCCAAAGCAGGCATAGACGACGGAGCCATCCGGGCACCCGTCCAGCCACTTTGACACGTTGTCATTCGGATCCAAACCAGAGTCACCACCCCGAGTCGACTCCGGACCGAGCAAACTAAGGGGGCCAACGCCGAAAACACGGTCGTGACCCATTTTCCTCTTCAAGTAATCCAAATACTCGGATTCCAAATCATCAAAGCTATTGAAAACGCAACCCCAACCCCAACTCAAAGTATTTGCAACCATGCCGTCCTTGACAAACTCAAACTCAGGATCAGAGTCGGAGACCATATAAATCCTGAACACCGTAGGCAAATGCTCTTCTTTGAAAACAGGAGATCTTGGCAAATCACGAAACTCAACAACATCCAATGGCTTCACAACACCCGTGTGGTTCCAGCAATAATCGCTAACGGAGGCCAGAAACGACCCGGACGAGAAAAACGTAATTCTGACAATGTTAAGCTCACGGGCGAGATTCAAAGTCCAGCCGAGGAAGAAGTCAGAGACGATGGCAACAGGAGGGTTAGCGTGGGAATGAAACCACTGGATTATGGGATCATACAGCTTCCCGAGGGCTGACATGATGGGCAGGTTACCTCTGTTTCCCAATTCCTTAACATTTTCGACGCCCGCAGGGACTGATGGGTGTGATGGAAATGGCAGGACTAGGGTTTGGATTGCTGGGCGAGCGTCGAGAAGCGAGGACACGATCGGGAGGTTTTTGGGGGTGATTAAGATGGTGATGTCGAGGTTTTTGAGAGACAATTGGTGGGTTAGGTCGAGAAGAGGAAGCATGTGGCCTTGTGCTGGGTATGGAAATACGAGAACGTGGGTGGCTCTGCTGTTGGAGCAGCTGGACATGGCTTACAGCTTTCTCTGCTTTTTGATACAGAGACAGACACTCGATGAATGAACACGTCAAGCACGTAACTCTTGTGTACTTTCTTTCAATTTAGACTCTCCTCGATTAAATGATAAAGCTTAGAATGACGGAACGCAGAAACAATCTTTTACCTAATTACGTAGACAGAGATATGTATATGCTTTTTCCTAATTATCTCACAACATTACAAATCCACCCCTAGCAACCTAAATTTTCTTCGCCATCACGTCGACGTTACCATCACTAATCCATCGGGTTCAACTTTGATTAGCCTAACGAACGTAAGCTAATTTAAATATGATAAGTAATTTGCTCCAAACAAAATGTAGAGAAATCTAACTCGCGAGCAACTCTAGGAAGACGAGAATAACTCACTGGGATAATCGATACAGTCACCTTTTAATCTAATTGATCTATAAATTAGTAGTAACGCTTGGAATCTCCTCTCTTTGCTGTTTTTCATTGATTTGGGGTGGCTTGTGAAGAAAATCGACAAGGGGAAAGCCACGAAAGTTTTGCACTGTTTCTGAAGATTTGATCAAACGACGACGACGACAACGTCAATTTGGTCAATAAGGCCATTAATTAGTCTTATTGATTGGCTGTAGGATGAAACTCACTCTCGCGTTTGTCAAGTCAAGACAGGGAGATTAATTAATGGCCTTCCCTCGCTTATAGCTATTTCACCAGTCTCGTGTTGCACGTGTCGCTTTATGCCCTGATGCCCACTCACAAAAATTAAGCGATTCACATAAAAACATTTCATGATATATTTGACCCCCCTAATTCAATGGCCTTAATTCTTTTACTTTACTTTTGTAATGTACTAGTTTGCAATACTAATAATAAATAGCCGATGACGAAGCAGCAAAATTTCAAGTTTTTAATGCTCGTAATTTTTTTTACCTGGCAATATTCATTTAATTTTGAACCATTTGAATTTGAATTTTCTAAAACAATCATGTTTTTTAACTTTATTGACATGGAATGACCGAAGAATACTACTCTAAACCCACATTTGGCGTATTAGCCCCACCATATTTTATTAGTGGATACATTAAGAGTGCATTTAATACACTGTATTATATTATATTGTATTATATTATTTTAATACATATGTATTATGTTATATTTTATTACATTAACACTGTATTATAACAATACTATACAACATTTGATGTTACTGTACCGTATTAATTTTTAATTATATTATATTTGGTGTTGTACTGTATTGTATTAATTTTTTATGATTAAGTTAAATTATATATTTAAAAAATAATGTTTATTAATATTTAAAAAATACAAAATATACTAATATAGAGGTCTTAAATTTTAGAAATTTAACAATTTTTTTTAGTGTATGTTAAATTTTATTTAGAAATGATGACAACTATTATTTTTTTAAAACAAATTTCTAAACTCAAATTTAATTATCAATAAGGGTTGTACAACAATTGTCTTTTTCTAAACAATTGTCTTTTTATAAACAAAATTCTTAAAAAAATTTAATTACCAATAATAATTCCCACAGCACAGTAAAATAAAAATTTTGTGAAGGCATTCAATCTCATCTCAAACAAATCTCATCCATCATTGTCGTCTTCAACCAATCTACAAAATCAAACCCGCTGAATCAAACATAGAAAAGGAACTAAGGGATGTAGCGGCGGCGGCTATTAGTGGTTATATGAAGATGATGAAGAAATGGCGGAGAAGATGACAAACAAGAACCTGAGAAGAAGAAGAAAAAGAAGAGGGGAAAAGGAAAAAATAAAAATAAAAGAAAAATGAGAGATAGAAACAGATATGACGAAGAAGAAGAGGGGAAAAGGAAAAAAATCAAAGAAAAAAGAGAGAAAAACAGAGAAGATGAAGAAGAAGAAGAGGGGAAAAGGAAAAAAAAAAGAAAAAGGAAAGAGAGAGAAATAGAGAAGACGAAGAAGAAGAAGAAGAAGCTAATACGATATAAACCCGAGTCTCACTTTTCCGTTATGCGGCGTTTCCGGCATTAATTTTTTTCTTAATGCAATACCAGAGAAGTGCCAAACAAACATCGTACTGTCATACTTTAATACAATGCAAAGTGCTAATACAGTATAATGCGGCATGCCAAACATGGCCTAAATGCAAAAAGTCTGAGCATTTTCGACATACATATAATCGAGAAACAGTGATAAATTTCCTAATACAGTATTAAGATATAAATTAATACTGTAATAAATTAATTAAAGGGTAAAAATGACACCTTATTTCATTTCGCATGAAGATTTCTCAATTCCTCGACAAGCCTATCCAAATCCCTTGCGGAGCTTCCATCACTCTTCACAGCTGCCACAGCATCATCTCTCAACTCCTTGGCTCTAACCTTCACTTCGTCTCGTTGACTTAGTGACTCGGCAATGACCTTCCCCAACTCGTCCGAGTCAGGCACTGAGTCAGCACCCTCACAAACCTGAACAGCCACACCCAAATCCTCCACTAACAGCTTAGCATTCACAAATTGATCAGCCTCCATTGGCCAAGCCAATATCATGACCCCACCCACTATCCCTTCCAGCAGCGAGTTCCACCCACAATGACTCAGGAACCCACCCACTGCCTTGTGACTCAGTATCGACACCTGCGGTGCCCACCCTTTCAAAACGAGGCCCCTACCCGCAACCCGCTCCTCAAACCCGTCCGGCAGTGACCCGTACCCGTCATCTCCTTTTCCGATCATCCCCGTTTTAATAACCCACAAAAATCGGATCCCACTTTTCTCAAGCCCTGAGGCCAAGGCCTCCATTTGATCTCTTTTCAGAGCCTTTTGGCTCCCAAAGCAGACATAGACCACAGACCCGTGGGGGCACCCGTCCAGCCACTTCGTCACGTGGTCATTCGGACCCAAACCCGGGTCACCTCCACAGCTTGACTCCAAACCCACTAAACTGAGCGGGCCAACACCAAAGACGCGATCATGACCCATTTTTCTCTTCAGGTAGTCAGAATACTCGCCTTCCAGAGCATCAAAACTATTGGAAACGCACCCCCAACTGGAAGTATTTGCAAGGTTGCCATCTTTGACAAACTCGGACTCAGGATCCGATTCCTTATAAGACCTAACCATTGAAGGCAAATGGCGTCTCTTGAAAACAGGATATCTTGGCAAATCAGGAAACTCAACAACATCTAATGACTTGACATCACCAATATGATGCCAGCAGTAATCAGCAACCGAGGCCAAAAGCCACGCGGATGAGAAAAAGGCAATTCTGACAATGTTAAGCTGGTGGGCAAGCTTCAAAGTCCAGCCGAGGAAGAAATCAGAGAGGATAGCAACGGGAGGGTTATCGTGGGAACGAAACCAGTCGATTATTGGGTCGTAGAGCTTCCCCAGAGCTGTCATGATGGGATAGTTTCCTCTGTTGCCCAGTTCTCTCACATTTTCAATGCCTGGAGGGATTGAGGGGTGTGATGGGAAAGGTAGGACTAGGGTTTTGATCGCTGGGTGGGCGTCGAGAAGTGGAGACAGAATCGGGAGGTTTTTGGGGGTGACTAAGATGGTGATATCGAGATCTTTTAGAGATAATTGGTGGGTTAAGTCGAGAAGAGGAAGCATGTGGCCTTGTGCCGGGTATGGGAAGATCAGAATATGAGTGGTTCTGGTGTTAGAGCTCGACATAGCTTTACTGGTCTCTGTGAGTTGTGTGTGATTGAGCAAGAGACGTATGCTTCTGAGAATGTCGTCCACTTTTTTCTAGTTTTAAAGGACAATAGCAAGAAGAATCACACTATTGTTTGAGGGGGTTATTTTTTATTCCCTCCCCTCAACTACACATATTTTTAGTGTGATAGAATGTATGACTGTAATTTCACTTTCACCCCTCGCCTAGTTGACTAATGGAAAGACCAAAATACCCTTCCTTGACCGAAAACAAAGCAAACATCCAAATTTTCAAAAAAAATAATGTGTAGTACCTATATTTCTGTTTGTTTGCGGAATTGTACGAAGAGAATGAAATGTTATAAGAGAACATATTGACTTTGATGAATCAGCAATCAAACATTAAAAAAAAAAAACTTGCAAAAATTAAAGTAATGTAAAATTAAGTGATTTTTATCTTAAAAAATCTACAGGTTTGTTCGTCCGAATGCACCTCTTAACAATCTTATAATATAATGTGTAAAAAAGATTCATTTATAATATTGTGAACAATAGATCTAGATTTTATAAATTTTGGACACTCATACTATTGAAAACCTCACTTTATGTTGAAACTCGGGCCACGTGTTGATTAATTATTAAATCTTATTACTTCGGATTCACACCTTTGATTAGATCATAAAATATAATTTGATTGTTTGTTAAGGCTCTATGGTAGAAGCGAAAGGTGAAATGACCAATTCCTCTTCACACTAACCATGGAGAGAGGAAGTTCTTCCACTTTTGTTTGTGTGTGAATTGCAAACAAATTTCCAATACTAAGGAGGATAACAATGGTGTGTGAATTGCAAAGAAATTTCCAATACTAAGGAGGATAACAATGGGGACTTTTGAACTCGAACTCCAACAACTTCTTTATGAAGTGTATACTTACAAGCATTGCATTCTCCCGTAATAAAAAGGACTTTAAAACAGGTTTATTTTTATTTTTTCATTCAGTTATCCGGGTTGTAAACTCGGATTCCGGGAACCGGGTTTAAGCCGGACCGGACCCGGAGTTAAAAAGATACGGACAGTGCAAATGCTTTTGATATAATGGACCTTGTTTCTAAGTTGTTGTGATCTTTGATGACTATTTGAAATTGTTTGTTATGTTGTGTTGTGTGTCTCAGAATTTATGATATGAAAAAATTGGCTTGTTCAATATAAGTAGCCATGTGAGTTGTTTCTTTGTCATTGTTATAGTATTGGGTCACAAAATATAAGCAGTTGTAACGTCTGAGACAAGTGAAGTTATTTATATGCTAATTTAAATAAACTTTCTTGACTTGCGTGACATTTTGTTTCAAATGTAATGATTTTGTTTCTTAATGATTGATTGATCTGCTAGAAAATCATAGTATCCATACACTATTCATGTGAGAAGGTTATAAGGTACATGCATGTAACTTAGCATTATCCGTAATAAAAAGGACTATGATTATCACAATTTACATCTCAACAACTACCTTTTTCACTTTGACTTCCAAGATGAGAGGAGTAGTTTTTATTTTTTTGGATACACTGCATATGTATATATTAAAATAAGAAATCTATTCAGTTTAGCTATGGGATAATGGGATTCATGCTTTGATGAACACCACTTTTATTGGCTACTTTGAAACCTCTCTACTTGGCACCTCTTATTCCATCAGTAAACTCCCAATCACAAGGGGAAATTTGGGAGAATGTAATTGATTGATTACGCAAATTATTAATCTATTAAAAAAAAAAGAAAAAAAAAAAGAAAGAGACATTGTAACCATGAATCTGGAAATTTATCTGTAAGAGTATATTTTCAGTCCCTCAATCCTGGTGAAACTTCGTAATAAACCACAAGAAATCTAAATTTTTGCTGATTCAATTGGTCTGGTTCCTTTTTCAAAGTAGCTATAAAAGATGCTAGTATAATCTTTCACCGTCTTGTACAATCTCGGCCTGGCCTCATTCACCACTCCGTTCACCGGTCCAACCTCTTGATTCGGATTCGGTAAACAAAATACGGCCAGAGACATTCTTCCCCTTTCCGAATCGGTAACCACCCTATGTATTGGACTTTTAAATATTCCATTGCTCATTATCTGCAACATAATCTCAAGTCATGCTTTCATAAAAAGTAATTACAGAAAGAGTATTAGAAAATTAACTATTATTAGCAGTTACCTCTATCTGATCTCCAACATTAATAACAAAAGCTTCCGGAATGACTGGAACTCTGTACCATTGATTGTCTTTCAGGACTTGGAGGCCTTCCACTTCTTTATCTTGCAAGAGATAAGTAAACGCTGTTCCATCTGCATGCGGCTTGAGACCTATGGCTAGATCGGGCCTTGGACATGGAGGGTACAAGTTGTACACCGCAATCATTGTTGCTTCTTCTCCATACATGTCCAGAAAACAGTTCTCTTCCAAATTCAATGCCAGCGCTATGGCCTTGAGCAGGAATTCGTTTAACTTTACCATCTTGGCGTTATATTCCTCTAAAATTTTCCTGAATCATTAACACCAAACAAGTTTAGCACTCTGTTCGGTATTGTGGTGCTATGAAAATTGAAATTCTAGTTGTTAAGAGAAAGTTGATGATGGGCGTTAAACACATAACAATTGTACAAAACAATAGTCCACTGTGCTCCCGATGCAAGCTACTACCTAGGGGAAACAAACGTAACCTGAAACTTGATCTTTTGTCGTTGTCATTAATTTTGTGCATATAAATTATAAGGCTTCAGGGAAAAAATATATATAATTAATCACCTAAAAGATTCAGGGTTTTCAGGCCAGAATTTGAGTTGTTTTCGATCTTCTGGTCCAGTTATGAGATACAACCGATCAATCCAATCGAATGCTTGCTCCTCCCCATTGATAATGTGATTCGCATACCCTTCAAAGCCAATAGCAATGTCTCTGGCGTATTTATTCTTCTCTTCCGCAGGAAGAGCAAAGAACTGCCTGCCAACTGCCTTCACTTTGTCCAGAAATGCAGGCTCTATTCCATGATTGATCGCCTGAAACTCAAAAATTTAAGCAGTGAGTATAACTAGTTCTTATTAGAATTTTGTCAAAAAAATTAAGAGGCAAAGAGCTGACCTGGAAACAGCCCCAGGAGCTGAGAACTGAGCGAAGCTTCTCAAGTTCTTGTGCGCTGGATTCTGGCGATGTCAGGAGGCCAAAATCAATTGTTGGGATGTCAATCAATGGCAGACAAGTATCAAGACTGCCAGCATCACTGCCTTTATAGATCATCTTTTGTGGTATTTCTTTTTCTTGGACTTTCTTTGGTGGTAATGTTTCCACTTCTTGAGCAGGAGATGTACTGGACTTAGCCATATTGCACGTATTGGAGTTCAGGTGGTGGTGTGCGGTCTGGATGGTGTCTACGGGCTTATTTATAGCAAGCTTTAGAAATAGTAACGGTATTTCCAGCGAAGTCCGATTGCAATAAAATATGATAAATGGAGCGAATGAAAAGCATGAGGTCAATAATCCTGTGTCGTTCAATTCAGGCAGCCTGCCTCAATAAAATATTACATTCCGGCTACGCAAGACAAAAACCCAGCCTTTTACTGAAAACTTCCTTGATTTCTTAATGCGAGGCCTTGGATTCATCATTCATGCAACGGCCAATAATCTGTATTCATCTGCTAAACTTATTGTTATTTTATTCACCAAATTGCTAAGCCCGTCCAAATTCTCCCAGCCGCCCAGAAATTTCATTCAACTTTGGTTAACACTTAACCAGGCACCAATCCACCAACTCGCTTTCCTCCTATTCTTCTTCTTCTCCCCTTATATCCATCTCATTATATTGTTTTCTTTGAGCTTTTTTCTTTTCTTTTTTTCCTTTTTTGGGTAACTTTGAGCTTTAGTTAACCAATTGAGAAGTCAAGACAATTATTGGAGTCTTCTATTAATTCTCTATGGCATCACCTTCACACGTGAAGCAACTTTTCCAATCCACATCTTCTAGCAAATTCTTTATTAGTCTTAAAAGAAAGAAAAATAATAATAATAAACTACTCCTATCATTTTCCAACGATTCTTGGACTCATTTTCTCTCCTAATTTAATTGGATAGAGATAGATTTCTCTTTGATTAATGTGAGTGGAATAAATATAATTTTAGTATTAAATAAAAATAAAAATTAAGACTATGTCATAATAAACTTATCAAAAATAATTTTGATAAATTTTTTTATTGTAATTAAATATTGGGTTACATAAATTAAAGGGTTAAAATTTTTTGAATGGCCTCATTTCTAGCAGGAAAAGTCTTGGCTTATTTCTTCAAGCATTGACATCAGCAATGGCTGGCATTTTCCTTTATTTTGAAGACGAGAGAGAAAGAGAGTGGAGAAGCTTCTTGCGCACTTGTTATTAATTTTCTTTTATCAAATAAAATTTTGGGAGAAGGTTTCCATTAAAACAGAAATACACTATAAATTATTTCAACAGATGATGTCAAGAGGAGTAGTTGGAGTACTGATAAAAATATAAAAGATACTAATATCTTACGTAATCAACGTGTTATGCATGCTCTAATTAAAAATTATTGTTGAAATTTCGTGTCTTTGAAAAAGGTTTTCAAGCTAATGGGCCATCCTTCCCTAAGAAATTTATTTTTTAAGGGTACGTGTTTGAATCAGTGTATATGTTAAGGGTAGGAGTGGAGAAAAAGTCCGGCCCGCCCAAGCCCAGGCACGCGGGCCCTCATGAGGTGGGCTTGGATATGGGCTCAAAAAATATAAAGCCCGCATGTGTTGGCCTTGATAAGGGTTTAACAAAAAAATCCAGACTTGGCCCGAGCTTTTTAATTTTATGAATAAAAAATAAATTTAATTTAAATAAAAAAGAAAAAACTTAAAATATTAAATTAGTTTAATTTTTTATATTAGTATTTGTTATATTATTAGGTTGTATTATTAATATTTTATGTATTAGACTATTATTCTTATTATATATTAAATTATTATATTTAATTTAAATATTTTTTTCTTAATTAAAAAAATTTATAATTAATTTAAAAAGTCCATGTCTGGCCCGAGTCCAGCCCAGCCCAAGCCCGTCCCTCCCAAATTTGGGCGAGCTTTTTGAAGGCATGTACTTTGTTTAAATGATGTGGGCCTGAGCTTCGAAAAGCCCGGCCCAAGCCCACAAATTACAATCTACTTCCTCAATTATATAATTGAGTAGGAGTAGCTATTTTTCTCATTGGATGGCATAAATTTCTTTGTAATATTAATGAGGATGTAAATTCGAATAAATTCTAAAATAATATATGCCAACAATTTTTTTTATACTGTAATATGCATATCATTGACCAAAAAAAAAAAAACTAGGCTTGTTTGGTACTATTGTGGAGTAGCCGTACAAAAGGGAATACTTGCAGCATTGGCTCTTAAGCTAATTTAAATTTATCCAATAATTGTTTGATAAAAAAGTTATAATAACACTTTTACTAGTTTAATTAAAAAAATATATCAATTATAAATCATATTTACTAAATACAATATATTTTTATATTGCAATTAAAGATTTTTTTTCATAGCACTTATGGCTTGAAATTTATAATATCTCAATACCAAACAAATTCTTAACTGGGAGAAAATTAATTATTTGTAGTCAATTTATGTTTCCCTCAAGTTCATCTATTCATTAGCTTCTTTATGTACTTAAACAATGATGTCTTAATTAATTTGTCAAGATCCAACGTTTTAGTCCAATTAATAAATTTCACAACATTTCAGATTCAAATATTAAAATTTCTATAATTAATGGCACTTAAATTGCAAGAAACATAAAGGGATCTTGTTCATTTCATGTCTCACACATTTAGGGATGTAAAAAATACCCACTACGCACGGATCCGGGCTAGATCCGGGTGATATAGATTGGCTTATCTCAGTCATTACTTGATAAGTCTGGAGTCCGGCTCGAAACCCGAATTTTATTAAAAAATTATAAAATATATATTATTTTAAATAATTATATTTATTTGACCCATCTATTACACATATTTAAAATTTTAAACATTTGAAGTTCATATTCATGTATAATTTCATTAAAAATAAATTTAAAAATTATAAAATTATGAAATAAATTAAAAAATATACATATATAATATTATAAAATATAAAATTGAAGCTTCAAAAACCCGAATTAAAAAGCCTAACTTAGATGTCCAAAAACCATATTTGAGACAGGGTCCGAACATTGCCATATCCAAACCTGGACCCAAATTTTGGCTTCCCTACCCATACACTTTTTAGCCAATACTTCTGTTCTCTTTACCATCGTGGCGTACTCATCACAGTTGCTGACAGTCCCTGGCCACCCACAGGGGCTTTCCCCAGCCCAAAATCCACTACATAAAATGGAGGCCCACACCGCGAACTCAAAATGAGCATCAAATCAAATTGATAAATTTTGTCACTATTCTAATATTATTAATTAATGGAAGCTTTATTTTAACCATAAATCGGTCCTAGAAATGTTTGTATGTTCATTGCAAAAATTATACGTGCTTGTAATTTTTCTTCCCACTTTTCCCACTTCCGTGCGTTATCAATTCCCTCATGATTTATTAATCCAGTCTTCTTCCCCCTTTCTTTTATCATAACGGCCTTCTTCCTGCAAGTATCGACTGATAAGCAGACTGTTAACAGTAGTATGAACCAATACTATAGTCTTTAAAGCACTTTATCAAGTGGCAAAGGGTTAATTTTGTCCTGCCCCCAAATATTTCAACATTTTTCACCGCGTCTCCAAATATTTCAACAATACTCACTTCACACCTAAATCCGTTATTTTGACCGTTTATTCTAACGGTCAAATGGCAAATTTGGAAATTCATATCCTAAATATTATTTGATGATGATAAATTAAATTTATTTGATAATTTAATTGATGGAATTATTATTAATTACCTTTAAATAAAATTTTTTAATGTAAATATTAATTATTAAATTAATATTTTATCTCATTTTATTTTTTGCTAATTCAAGATAAGGGGTATTTCGGATATTTACTTAAATTTTAAATAGCTCCGTTAAACATAACGGTCAAATTAACGAAATTGGGTGTGGAGTGAGTATTGTCGAAATATATAGGTGTGTGATAAAAAATATTAAAACATTTGGGTGCAGGATAAAATTAACCCAGTGGCAAAATACTTAAATATGGTGAGAATTACGAGTAGTACACTCGTGCTAGTACTTAATTTCCGAGAATCGATCGATCGATCACACGTCATTTTGGGGGGTTTCAAGCGAATACCGCCAAAAAGTCTTTAGCTCAAATGCCAAGGACTTGAGATGATACAAGACCTATCACCGACTGCATCCCAACAACAGTAGCCGACGATGGACACAGTTTGTTCAAATTCAGCTTTAACTCCTGTGTGCTATTATTAATTTATTACTTAACATATGAAGAGGAAAAAGAAAAAAACTCTGTAGCCGTATCATAATTCTCCTTTCTCCCTCCATCTTTCTCTCTAGTTGAAACGACAACTCGAAGGCCAAAGCCTCACATCCGCAAATTTAACCCGAGTAAAATTGCAAGAAAAATGAAAAAGGCCTCAGTCACTCGATTTATTAGTCTTTTCCTTTCTTAGCTCTTCGTACAAAAAGAAGAGAGATCGATTCAACCCTTTCTGTCAGGCTCTTTGGGTTTGATAGGTAACTTTATTTCACTTCGGGCATTTCAACTGCGGGTAATTTTTAAAAACCTCCCCTGAGGTTTGGACTTGTTGCAAGTAGATGGCGAAAATTGATTTATTTGTAAAAAATCCCCTACCGTCAGTTAAGTTTAACATTGACCGTTAGTTGACCGTGCAAAGACAATATTACCCTTAACAATAGTTTGTAAACGAAAATAACTAAAAAAAAACCAAAATTATTGGTGCAAAAAGCACAAACCCTATTTTTTGACAATTTTATCCTTGTCAATTCTAAAAATTTACAATATCATAGGTAAAGATTATGACTATTTCATTTTTAAATTTTTAATTTTATCTTTCTTGTAGGAATTTTAAGGAAATATCAATAATTTAAAGAGGATTTTTTAATTTTTTAATTTTAACTTTTTTATAGGAACTTTAAGAAAATATCAATAATTTAAAAATGGTAAAATAGCTAATAATTTTGATTTTTTTTTAGTTATTTTCGTTTATAAATTATTGTTAAGGGTAATATTGTCTTTGCACGGTCAACTAACGGTCAATGTTAAACTTAACTGATGGTAGGGGGTTTTTTACAAATAAATCAATTCTCGCCATCTACTTGCAACAAGCTCAAACCTCAGGGGAGGTTTTTAAAAATTACCCTTTCAACTACGCCTAACTTGCCATTGGGTCATGGAGGCTTGAATACTGACCGTTGATTTGACAAAACTGAGCCCCGTATTTTCTAAAATCTTTTTAGGATTTTCGTTATTATAGATTTTTCCAGGGTATAAGATTTTCTTTTTTCTTTTTAATTTAAAAAAATTTATAAGAATCCACAGAAATTAATTAATTTTTTTTAATTTAAAGCTTTTTTGACTATCCCCTTATTGGGAAATCAACAATTAGAAAATCAAACAATTATAAAGATTAAAACACAGCCAAGGCATATGAAAATGAAATTAAAGGTTCACATAACGACACTCTTTTCATCTCTAATGAATGGTCTAATTAGTTTAGTCTTTAGCGGTGATTGTAAAAAATGAGAGTGCTCCGTCGTTTACTAAAGATAAAACCATGCATGTGAAAATTTTGAGTTCAACTTCTCATAAATGGATAAAAATCTTCTCCTGATCTGAATTCTCACGAGTTTTTTTTTTTTTGTCTGAATTATGAGGTGATCTTGAGTGGACTCCAACTGTGGGAGACTTTTAAACTCATACCACAACCCAGACTAATCCCCGCTCGCACCGAGTCAGCTTGTAAGGGGTAACGTGTTGGCTAAAGTGGTGACTCCATACGAGAGCGGAGCTTAAACTTCTAACCTCTCTTAAGGAGTGAGAGTGCCGAACCACTCACACCAACCAACTTTGGTTACTCTCATGAGCTTTTAATAATCTTATACCATGTGTATTTAAGTGATAGTGTATGAATATGATTTAACTTCTTTATTTTCTTTATTTATTAACTACCAATCACTCATGTATATTTTTACTCAAGAGGAGATCAGATCATGAAAGAATCATAATCATGAATGAATACAAGTATAATTAAATGCATTTTTTTTGTTGTTGATTACTCCACACGCTAAGCGTAATTACAGAAGACAAATAGGAAGAAATAGTAAAATGGAAATAGGCAATTATCAAAACCACTAGAACCTCAACATACACAACATTGCATTGTAGGGCTCTGTGAAGATACAGGTTTACGTTTCGAACCCTAAGCATGCATCTTCTTTATATTTAAAGTGTCTATATATTAAGAAAACAAAACAATTAGGTGTGCCGAGAGAGAGATAACAAAAAAAAAAAAAAGAGTAAAGGAAACTGGCCGGTTAACTTAACTAATAATGGAAACTGTGGATTTACACTAATTAGTTGTTCTTTGGTGGGTGATGCCTAGGCGCACGATAATCAGCACTGAAAGCTACAAATTCTTTATCATCCCCATCTTCAGAAACCTTACGAGAAGCAGCAGCATTATTTTTCTTGCATAATTTTGCATGAGCCACCACCTTCTTCCCTTTCTCATAACATCTTTGCTTCACAACTGCCATCTTCCTTCCTGCCAGTATTGTTTGGTCTATTGCAACAACTACAACACTCTCACCATTAAACACCCCCTGAAAAATTAAAATCAAAAGTTTTACACTTTACACACATTCGTACGTGCCAAGAGCGACGCTACTTCAGAAATCAATCATTTGTATGTATTTATATAGTGGTTAATTACCTTTCTTCTCGAAACACCAGCAACTTCAGCAGCTGCATCCGAATCCAATGAAATTTTCTTTATTAATAACCAAGAACTAATTAAAAAGATAGACGAAATAATAACTTGCTTTAGTAAAGTGTGAAACTCTGTTACCTTGGTAGAAATGGGCGTTGGAAAGCAATGCCATCAGCAGAAATAGAACAATTAGGCGGCTCTTGAGCCTCATTGGAGCCATGATCTAGGATATGTTTGTTGCTAGAATAAGGCAGCAGAGAAGAGAGAAATAAATGAAAGAACACAAAGCAGCTTTTTGGACTAGCTATATAGAGATCAAACACAAGCACAAGACAAAATGCGGATTTTAGGACCCTTATATATTTGCCTCCAAGTCAAATATATTAATTGGTTACAAAAACATCCTCCCTATTGGTAGCTAATATTATAAGCATAACTATGCGATCAACAGCTAATTAATCTTGTAGTAGTACCAAAAAACTGCATCAACTCTCGAGTCAGACCATGTGTTGATTGATTGTATCGATATTTGAAACGAAAATCTCGAAGATTCAAAGCTTTTATACATGTATATGGTCCCATTAGGCATAGGAAACGGAAACAAGTTAGACTACAAGGTAGCAAAGAGGCATGCAAGTGCACAAAACAAACAAACGCAACGGTGGTACATAGTGGATACGTTAACGTGAAATGGAAGAAACGTGTGTTTTGCGCCTGTCTGCCGCCATGCAATCAACGAGAAGAGCCTTTTGCTTCGCTTATGCCGAGGTCGGATTCTGGTTATAATATATACCCGTACACAGAGTCACACACGTAATTTTGAAGTGTAAAAAGCTGTGAGGGAATTAGAAGATCGACGGAATTGTTCCGGAATTGATTTTAATCTTATGGATCAGTGGGTGGTGGTTCCTAGAGGACTGTGCTTAAGCGAAAATCACTAGGTCTAAAACTTCCAGCTGCTGCTAAAATCTGATGTGATCGGAAATTGTGCAGTGTTACCACTAATGTCAATTTTGCCACATGACAACCACCACCGTCACCACCGTCACCGTCAGATTGGGATGTACAAATTTTTAGTTTAAAATTAAAGCAGAATTAAAATAACTGATTTGACTGTTAATACTAATAGGGAGAAAGGAAAGGCAAAGAAAGCAAAGCACGTACGTACCTACTGCCTTGATCTTGTTGCTAATGCGTGAGAATGCTTTTGTAGTTCTGTTTGTTTTTTGTCTTCCTTTTTGTTCTCAAGCTGTGCCTCGAACTATGACTATGTATTGGGATGATATTAAAAGCGCGATAAAGAAAATTCTTTGAATCTTCTCTTCGCTCGACTACCAATAACCTTGATTTTTACCAAAAAAGTAATTGGGTTCACATTTACCACTTTGTTCATTGCTTCTTGACATGCGTCTTCAGTAAATTTTCTTCTTCTGCACAGGAAACAAAGAGTTTTTCGTAGACCATTAGCTTGATCTTTATTTGTACATCGAGATGAGAGAAGAATGACATGGCTACCTTCACCCCATTTCAGTCCTAAAAAACCCTGGGTGTAGTCAGAAAATTGATCGGGTGCTTCTAGTAACTCTACGGTCCACTGAGAGAGTCCATGAGTTTTTTAAATCGGAATTGGCTGGTCCAACGCTCTGTTATTCTTGAGGGATCATGGAATCATTTCAGATAATTGTACATTTTCTGGCTTTAGCTAGCTAACCTCTCGTTTACCGTTTACCTACTTTTAATGTGAATGAGAGAGGATTCATCATCTTTGTTCACTTAATAAATTAAACTTTTTTTTCCCTTCTCTAAATATTTATCATATACACTTTTACTACAATAGAAATAATATTTAACCATTATAAATAATAAATTAAATAACCCCGCCTATAAATAAAAAAATTAGGAAAAATGTGCAATGATAATTGACACCCTCATTTTATCTTTCGTATCCATCACTTTTCAATTAACCTCATTTATTTTTAAAATTATCCTTAAATAAATAACTATTGTTTTTAAATTTATTTTTCTGTCTCATACTCTATCTCTTAATGAAAATTCAATAAAAGCACGGTTATTTAATAAAAAGATATTTACAAAATGGGTGGGGCTATATACACTCTAAAAATTACTTTAAGCACTCAATTTCTATATGCACTCATCTATTAATTTTAAAAAATTAGATTATATTTTGTACACTCTTTAAAATACCAAAGGTACCCTCATTTAATCCTTTTTAAATTAATTATCTTTAGTTACTCTACACATTCATGAAAATGTTGTATACACTCAAACAAATAATTCAATTAATCAATATATCCTTAGGCAAATCAAAGACGCCGCTTGCTTTGCTTTGCAAGTTTTGAGTTTAGAATCAGGAAGAGAAGTAAAGATGAAATTTTCAATCGTAGCAATCGATTAACTACACTCAACAATTATGGGAAGACACACGGTATAGGAGACACATGCTAGCCATAACATTGTACTTCAAAACTGAGTTTCAATACTGAATCAGGACCTTACAAATGAGACACATTCTAGCCATAACTTTATACTTCAAACTGAATTTCAATACTTGAACATCTCGTTATATTCAACTCCACAAAATTTAGAAGGTAACCATCGGGAAAGGGGAAGAATAAGGAAGATTATTTGTATTGTAAACTAGAAAATTAAAAGCATTAAAGTTAAAATCTTCACATATTTAGTTTCTTTTGTAAATATTTATTTACAATATTTAGAAGAAAAAATTTAAGATTTAAAATGGTAAGAAAATTAAACATTAATTGCAGTGCCCTAAATGAGTGTTAAGAGTAATAATACTATACATGCTCATGATAAAGTGTCCTTAATAGTAATTTATATCATGTGTATTTTTGTAATCAAAATATTTATAAAAATATGAATGTTTTAGAATAAGTTTTAAAGTGTATATAGCCCCACTCTTATAAAAATTATTCATAATTATTTACAACAATAACAGTAGCGGCAACAATACAAATCAAACAAAGCGTTTTGAGGAAGAGCCCAAATGCCTTCTCAAATCTTTGACAACTGGCCATGTTAATGAATGTTCAAGTTCAGATTCCGAAACTAAACAAATTTAGGATGATCTTCAAAGCTTGAGTGTAATTTGAGTGCATGGGTCTGAGCCACAACAATGGCCGAGACTCAATTTCTTTCTCAATAAAATTGACTAGAGATAGAATTGTCTTCCCGCAATTTGATGTAAAATAGATATTTCTCTGATATTATGTGAGAGTAGAAATTCAAGCTCTGCTATAGTAGAATTATTCAGGGTAATCTTAATAGATTTATGATTATAAATATTCGTAATATTAGTAAGATTTTTATTGTAATATACCAATATATCAAAAAAAAAAACCAAATAGGATTGTTGGTGATCGGTAATTCGGTATTGTTGCAGGCAAGGGAGAAAAATGATAGACAATGTACTAATTCTTCAATGTTTAATCTAAAAAATCTATAAAATATAAAATTTTAAGTTATTTCTATGTAATTTTTTTATTTTAAGTTAAAATAAAAAATAATTGAGAATTGATAAGTGAAATTGAGGGAGTAAGATATTAGTACTTAAAAAATAATTCCCACAATATACGAGGAGGTGTCCACCATTCAACCATAGAGTTGGAGTGGTTTGTTATAGATTAGAAAATCAAAAGAGAATTATTAATTTTCATTTCTTAACTTCCTCTTTATTGAAATTTAAAAAAAAAAGTTAGAAAAAATGTTTCTATCTTTATTGAATACAGCATGTCTCTCTTTCTAACGCTATCCTGAAGGTCTTTGATTGAACGTGTGATCAATTACTTGCTCTCTTACCACTGCACGCTTGGGCTTCCATGTCTAGGCTACTACTAATGGCTGCCCAAAAGGAGCCATGACTGACTTCAACTGCAGCTTCTTGCTCTTGAAAAAACACACAGTTTGAATGTACAATCATAAACTTTCTGGATGAACAGAACAATTCAGAGATCGATGATTAGCAGCGTTTCTTAATTAATGCTTAATCTAAAAATGGGTGGGCTTCGGCAGAAAGCCAAACCACAAACTTCAAAGTCAAAAGGAAAGAGGCAACTTCTTGTGCATAATAATGGGAGTGCTCCCTCTTCTCCTCTTAGCCAGGCCCACCTCCTCTTATTTATTTATTTATTTATCCTTTTAAGTGGTCATTAGCCCACTCTATTATTCATTATTACTGCCCACTCTTGCTTCATGGAAACCCCACATTTTATTTTCTTAAATAGAGCGATCGTCACGAAAGCAGCTTTCAGAATTAATAATTACACACTTACTAGCTTCAAATGAATTCTAAAATCCGATGTGATTGCTACATTAAAACAGTGGAGTAACAGTTGTAATGCGGCCAACTAAATGGTCATTTTTTTTTTCAATTGTTTGAGCCATACCCATGAGTTAAATTAAAAATTTGAAAATAGTATAATTTCACTCGAATGTATTGCCTGCGATGCAAGATTCGTATCTACCCAGTAATTATTGTCGTGAGCACTCTTAACACAGGGTGGCCAAGGCATGATTTCCAATTATTGGACCAGTGGCCCACCAGAACAATAATGACTTATGGCTCTATCCTAAATTGAATTTCAAATTAAAAATTTAAATATGGTACGTAAATATACAGAATTACACGTAATATTTATTAACCAATTTTTGGAGAGGGAATATTAAATAATTTGATCATTTACACTGTTATTAAAAAGAAAAAAAAAAAGAAAAGGAAAAATCAAGCCCATAATCTCACTTTTAATTAACCATTTAGGTACCGGTAATCACTCTCTCATAGTAATAACCGACAAATATTCCATCCGATAACTTTGTCATTTCCATGATTAATCTCTTTTCTTTTCTCTCTCCCTCAAAACCATAAACCCACACTATAGCTCCTTCATCAAATTTCTCCAAGAAACTGACAGAAAACACCAAACCCCAGATTCCAAAAAGTTTCATAATCTCTGTGTTTGTCTCTCTATAGATTTTTTTTTTTTTTAAATTTCAAAAACAGCCTAAAATACTTTAGCATGCAGTTCTTGTCAACTTTTTCATACCTAAAAGGGCAAAACTAATATATACTCATCTTCAATCTAATTACAATGGGGACTGCAACATCATCTATGGCCGCAAAGTTTGCGTTCTTCCCGCCAAACCCTCCGTCGTATAACATAGTTGTTGATGAAGCGACTGGGAAACTGAGGATCTCCGACGTCCATCAGAGAGATGACGTGGACGTGTTGAAGCTGAGCACCAAGAAAGGAAATGAGATTGTTGCTATGTATGTGAAGAACCCATCGGCTTCATTGACTGTGTTGTATTCTCATGGAAATGCTGCTGATCTCGGCCAGATGTGTCCCATTTTCACTGAGCTCAGTGTTCATCTTAACGTTAGTCTTATGGGGTAAGCTTAAACTTTAATAAAATCTTGCCCCCTTTTTTCCTTTTTTTTTTTTTTTAAAGAAAAAGATTCATTATACAATCAGAAATTTGTTATTAATGGATAAAACATTATTTGTGCTAATTCTTGATCAGGTACGATTATTCTGGTTATGGACATTCTTCTGGAAAGGTATATTATTGATTCGCGTCCCGTCTTTTCTGTCTTCTAAGATTTACTTCTCACAAGTTATAACACTGCTGGGTGATCAAACCGAGTCAAGCCTTAACCACGTGTCATTAGTCGAATACGGAAAAGTCAAAGGAGACGCAGAAATCCATACGAATAATTCAAACTCTGTTAGTTCATCTGGTAAAACTTATCAAGTCTCTGACATGTCTCAGTCCTGTTCATGTAGATAGAGAAAGATAAACAATTCCCCGTCATGCTATGCTTTAAAAATTATTGAATAGAATTTCATGGGGAGTGTGCATGGTTTTAAATTTAAATTTTATATGATGGTTGCCAAGAGAGAGTACTACTGCTAATGCAGCTGATGTATTTGTGTTTGGTGCCAATCATTAGCCGAGTGAGCAGGACACATACGCAGACATAGAGGCCGCATACAAATGCCTTGAAGAGACATACGGAGTTAAGGAGGAAGACATTATATTATATGGGCAGTCGGTAGGGAGTGGACCTACCCTGGAATTGGCCGTCCGATTGCCTCGATTGAGAGCCGTCATTCTTCACAGTCCAATCCTCTCCGGCCTTCGTGTCATGTATCCTGTTAAACGAACTTTCTGGTTTGACATTTACAAGGTTTCAGTTCCTGCGTCATTCCTTTGATCAAACAAAAACTGAAGCTTTGAAACTCTTTCTATTCTTAAGTACCATTATTAGTGTGCTACTGACCCCTTTGTTTGTATTCCAGAACATTGATAAAATTCCACTAGTTGAGTGCCCAGTTCTGGTGATTCATGTGAGTAATTGTCGTTATGGGTTCGATTACACAATGACGAATCCTAATTTTTGTCAATTTGAAGCATTTTTCTGGTGCTTGCAGGGGACTGAAGATGAAGTTGTGGATTTTTCCCACGGTAAGCAGCTATGGGAGCTGTGTAAAGATAAGTATGAACCACTGTGGCTTAAAGGAGGAAACCACTGCAATTTGGAACTTTACCCTGAGTACTTAAGGCATCTCAGGAAATTCATATCAGCCATCGAGAAATTACCGCGTCTTAGAAATGTATCCGAACAAAGTTCAGATCAGCAAGAGAATCAACGGAACAATACAGAACAGAAAACGGAGAAGTTGAGGCCAAGCACAGACCATAAAGAGAAGGCCAGACTTTGTACTGGGCAGAAAGAAAAATCCAGGCTTAGTACAGATAGTAAAGAGAAATCGAGAACCAGCACTGACAAAAGGGAGAAATCAAGAAAGAGTGTTGATCGCTCAGGGAAAGCTAGGAACAGCATTGATCATCCGGAGAGAGCTAGGAACAGCTTCGACCGGTCAGTTATTACAACTCTCTGAGAACCTGTGTCTGTGAATTTGTACTTGTAATTATGTCAGTGGATTATTTGTGACTAATGATTGCAGCTTTGGAGATATGGTGAGATCAGTTGGATTGTGTAATGTTGATTGTTTAAAGCAAACAGCTGCGGAGGTTTGAGGTAATTGAGATCAAATTAAAGATAGTTTTGAGTGCTCGGACTATATACCCATTCAACAAAATTATGTAAAAATTAAGAATCCAATAAATAAAATAGTATATATCAAAAGTACCTAAGTTTTTCTTTAAGACAACATCTTAACTAATTATCAAGTAAATTTCTTCAATTATTGGTTCTTGAGGAAAAGCTACCTTATGTTATTATTTGTCATTTCTCTTGGTAACTCTTGGTATCTTGTGGCTTAAGTCTCCAGTCAGATGGCTTACATTGGCGAAAGAAGAACAGTGTTGCTTGAAGGACACAACAATTATTTCCCGCACGAACGGAGCTACAAGCAGCTGTTCCAATGAAAGCCGTCGCACTTGCACATATATAGTTGCTGCTGCTCCTGTATCTCACCTATTTCAAGTCTTATCATAATCTCAGTCAAATTAGTTTGTGAAAACTCCTTTTAGCTGCATTGCCTTTTCCTTTTTAGTGGGCAATTGTTAAATATTTGTATTAGTCTTCCATAGTCTTTGTAGTTTTTTGGTGTTTGTTGCTTGCTCCTAAATGTTTAGCGTTGCAGTTCCCCCAAATGAGAATTGTTCAGAAGTCAAAACAGTTGGAATAAAAATGAATTTTGTGTAATTTTGGAAATGGGATTCGAAATGATTAGAAGAAATTATGATATTTTCTTGTAGAATGTTGAATGTGCCGCTGCTAAGTGGAAGAGCCACGCCTTCCGCACTAACACTGTAACTGGAGTAAACCAGATTGACATGTATGATCTGTCGCGTCTATTTTCGATACATAAATGACAAGTCGTATTATAATTAAGTGGATTATGTAAATAAATTCATTTAATTTTAATCATTTTAGAGCCGCAAGTATAAATAAATAATACATAATATTAAATAGTTTAAATTAGGTATATAAATATTTTAGCGTAGGTTATGTATAATGAACTAATTTTATTCAAAAGAATCATTTTCTTTTTCTTTTTCTTTTTTATCCCTAAACCGAAAGCACCCTGTTATAATTATTATGGGACAATAAAATTATTATACTAAATGACATTTGACAATTGGTTACAAGATTGATATTAATCAGTATATTAAATTTGTACTTCTACTTGGTGGTTACACAATAAAATTCAAATTTTTTAAACACTGGAGAAAAAAAAAAAAAGATTCAACACACACTCTTTAAGCATGAACTTCCTTCTTCTTTTTTTTTCAAATAATAACAACAATAATAATAATAATAAAATAATAGAAGAGATATGGTGTGTTGCTGGCGGAATCTGGGCCTTAGAATTCCACAACGATAGCTCCAAAACTCGGCTGTCCCAGCTGCTTTGTATTTGTCAGCCTCTGTGTTTCTAGAACACTCTAATCTACTCGCTCCCCTTCTTAAACCCCTTCCGTCTTCACTTGGTAGGGTTTTTGTTTTTGGCCTTCATTTCTTATCAATTTTCAAACCATCTTATTAAGCCAGCCCATTATCTTCTTCTCTCTCTGTATTCGAAGCCTTTTAATGGCTCCAGTTCTGAGCAGAACATTAGCCACTACGTCTTTAGTGTCACTTCCAACTTCAACTCCTTTTTCTTTTAAACACTCCAACCACAAGGCCTTCAATTTCAGAAGCGCTTTTTTGCCGAGAAGTGGCGGCTTAACTTGTGCTGGATTGAAGTGGAACCTTCAGAAGAGGAATAAAAGAGTCGGGATACGGTGTGATGCTGCTGTTGCTGACAAAGAGGCCCCTGATACTTCTGGTGAGAAGTTCGAGTACCAAGCCGAGGTGGGTCTCTCTTTTTTTTTGTTTTTTTTTGTTCCGTGAAGTTTTGTTTTTTGACTGAATTTTGGATTTGATTGTAATTAGGGTTGCTTAGTTTATGAAAAAAGATTGTTTTTTTTTTTTGTGGTGTAACCAGTTGGATAAAATGGTATTTGATCCCTTGGCTTGTTTACAATTGAAAGTATATTTGGAGTTTTTGTGTGTATCTTATATTTGTACTTCAATCATATTTCTCACTGGTTTTGTTCTGCTTGGATTGCAGGTCAGTCGCCTGATGGACTTGATTGTTCATAGTCTGTACAGCCACAAGGAGGTGTTCCTGCGAGAGCTTGTGAGGTGAGCAACGGAACTTCAAGCTAAGCATCACATTTGTTACTCCATAAAACTATAGCATATCATGCTGAACTTGTATTTGGTTCGGATGTTGATTGTTTGACCTGCAAATCTTTCATTCTGAGAGGTTATGGTTTGTCTTAGTCTGTAAACCCACTCCTGTCTTTCATTTTGTATTCCAGCAATGCAAGTGATGCTTTGGATAAGTTGAGATTTTTAAGTGTTACCGAGCCCTCTCTTCTTGGAGATGCTGGCGATCTTGAGATTCGCATCAAGCCTGATCCAGAAAATGGGACCATCACCATAACGTAAGCCACTGTAATGTTTATTTTCGCATATTTTCTTGGTAAATCAGAGGAGTACTAAAAAATGATTACACTTGATTTTGCAGGGATACTGGTATTGGAATGACTAAAGAAGAGCTTGTTGACTGTCTTGGAACCATTGCTCAGAGTGGTACTTCAAAATTCCTGAAAGCTCTTAAGGTACCTGTTAATTAACTTTGTAACTGCAATGGTATTGTCTGGTAATTTTCTGTTTCTTTGAGAATCTCTTTAATATTTCCTTTCTTCTAGCTCACTAAAAGCCCTTGCTCACGTGCAGGAAAATAAGGATCTTGGGCCAGACAATGGGTTAATTGGTCAATTTGGTGTTGGTTTCTATTCTGCTTTTCTTGTGGCTCAGAAGGTGCAGCATGATTTTTACATTATTAGCCAAAACATATTTTAGTTTTTAATTTTCCACTTCAATTTCAACATTTTGCTGTCTTTTATTTATTTATTTATTGTTTTTTTCTTTGGGGTAAAGTTTCTGTTGAGCTTGATTATATTGTGTGCAATTAGGTTGTAGTGGCTACAAAGAGCCCACGGTCAGATAAGCAATATGTTTGGGAAGCAGAAGCTGACAGCAGCTCTTATGTGATCAGGGAAGAAACTGATCCTGAGAAGCTCCTAAAGCGTGGAACACAAATCACACTTTATTTAAAGGTACTCCAGTTGATCTTTTGCCTTCTCATTAGATGATTTTTCAGATACAATACCTATGTTTTCATGATTTGAAAACAAAACAAAACAAGCAAGATTATGTCTGATGCTTGTAACTAGTATTCCATGTTCCATGCTTGTTACTTGTGTATGCATAATGTGGAATAAATACACAAGTCATAGTGAGTCTCTTCCTATATTATTTGAAGAGACTAAGTAAGCACTTCCTTTTTTATCTTGTCCCGAACAAAATCCTTAGTTGCAGTTGGATATATCATTTGTGGAGTACCGGAGACAACTTCAGTATTGTTATTATCTTTGCAGGAGGATGACAAATACGAATTTTCAGAACCAACAAGAATCCAGGGTT
Organism: Citrus x clementina; assembly: GCF_000493195.1. NCBI lineage: Eukaryota > Viridiplantae > Streptophyta > Magnoliopsida > Sapindales > Rutaceae > Citrus > Citrus x clementina. The sequence continues at coordinate 20,306,690 of NW_006262274.1, read as the reverse complement.
TGGTGAAGAATTACTCCCAGTTTGTTTCTTTCCCCATCTATACCTGGCAAGAAAAGTCAAGGACCATTGAGGTGAGGACATTTGCACTCTGTCAACAATCAGCTCTCCCTTTCCAAGTAAATGATATCGTCAAATGGTCAATTTTCTCTCGCTTTCCAAGTAAATGATATCATCAAATGGGCAATTTTTTTTTTTCTTATTGGGAGAGTCTGAGGGTTTAAATGATAGTTTACCTCCCACTGTTCTTGAATACTGCTAGCTAATACACACATGTACAGCATATTCCGGATGGTTATTGGCACTCAAATGTATTTTTTTAAGATGATATTTGTATACTTGTGTCCTCACAGTCCTTGAAAAAAATATATGAGAAATCTTTCTATTTATTTGTTTGCTGAATTGACTCTGAATAGGTGGAAGAGGAGGAAAAACCAGAAGAAGGGGAAGAACAACCGGAGGTAGTGAAGATGTGTTCCAAATTGTGGCTGTTGCACGTAGATATACTTAATACATGTAGCGTCTAAGTGGTTTTTTGTGTTTTCCTTCAGGGTGAAAAGAAAACGAAGAAAACAACTAAAACTGAGAAGTATTGGGACTGGGAACTGGCCAATGAAACAAAACCTATATGGGTGAGTAAGATTTGTGAACCTTGTCTGTATAAGTTATGTTGTTGATTTATTTTTCCATATCATGATGAGTTTTATAGGCAATTTTTATTTTCTTTTTCCTTTCACTTGTTCTCTTTTTATTTTGTTTTAAATATCACAGTCCTCGTGTGGTTTTCCCCTCTGTTGTAGATGCGGAACCCAAAAGAAATTGAAAAAGATGAGTACCACGAATTCTATAAGAAGACTTTCAATGAATTTTTGGATCCCCTTGCATACAGTCACTTCACAACAGAGGTACTGCCATCATTGGTATTGTTTTGGATACATGTTTGGTTAAGATATTAACCATTTTTTAAAAACCTGTGCAGGGTGAGGTGGAATTCAGGAGTGTTCTTTACATTCCTGGAATGGGACCTCTAAACAATGAGGAAATTATGAATCCAAAAACAAAGAACATACGATTGTATGTCAAGCGTGTGTTTATCTCTGATGATTTTGATGGAGAACTGGTAAGTTTGCCATCAAGGCATGATATGTTTTGAGCTTTCTTTTGTTTGTGGGTTAATGAGTTTAATGTTAGAGATTTATATATGGCTATCCAGCATGCTATGTCAAAGTTATGACTGTCATTTTGTCAACCCGTATTGCTTGCTTCCCTTACTAGAAAAGATAGGTTTAGCATTATGAAGAGTGTGTTCTATCCGATGACTCACTATGGTTGTTAACCTTGTGGCTCTTTTATAAGTGAATTCTTTAGCTGACTGTAGTTTGTTTGTAGTCTATTACTTTTTCTATTTTTGATTACTTTTGGCCATTTAGTTAAAGGAAAAAAGGAGAATCATTACTTTTCAGATTGAGGTCTGAGAATAAGAATGAACATGATTTTACAAACATTAAAATTTATACTAATAGATATGTTGCTAATAATTTACTTGAGCTTATGTTGGTTGCCTTTATATTACTTTTTGGCTTCATCATAAGAATTACTCTCTTTAATTTTTAATTTGTAGTTTCCAAGATACTTGAGCTTTGTAAAGGGTGTGGTGGACTCAGATGATCTGCCTCTCAATGTTTCTCGAGAGATCCTTCAAGAAAGCAGAATTGTAAGGCTGATACCTGCATTTTCTTTTGTTTTGTAATGCATAAGTTTCTTATTTGTGTGGATGCACAAGTGGGATGGTTCTTTCTTATATTTTTGTTGTGATTCTTTTCTACGACGGCTGACTCTTGTTCTCAGTTTTGAGTCTATGAGCTGTTCTGCTCAGGCTTAGCTAAATAGGAATAACCTTATATATTTATATGTTTGTTTTATTAGTCATGTTATTTTTTATATTCAGGTAAGAATTATGAGAAAGAGACTGGTCAGGAAAACATTTGACATGATTCAGGATATCTCTCAAAGTGAAAACAAAGAGGTTTGTAGCACTAATCCATGCAATTACTCTTGATTCTTTTTTTTCCCTTTTTTGTCGTATAATTACAAAGAGTATGGTCAACTTGATTCCAGGATTATAAGAAATTCTGGGAGAACTTTGGTAGGTTTCTAAAATTAGGTTGTGTTGAAGATAGTGGGAACCACAAGCGCTTAGCACCTTTGCTGCGGTTTTACACTTCAAAGAGTGAAGAGGAACTGATCAGCTTAGATGAATATGTTGAAAATATGGGTGAGAAGCAAAATGCTATCTATTACTTGGCGACAGACAGCTTGAAAAGTGCAAAGAGTGCTCCGTTTTTAGAGAAGTTAGTTCAAAAAGATATTGAGGTATGTACTTCGTTTATGGAGCTTTATAATTTTAATTTTGCAGTAGGCAGGCATCATGGAAATGATTTTTGTTTTTAGTTAATATGACTGAATTTAGACAAATACCGACTTGTAAAAGGGAAATAAGAAAAAAGAGGACAGCTAAAATATTGTCTTAGCAACACCCTTGTTGTATTTTTTTTTATAATGGTAAATGTCTTTTTGCAATTCAGAAAAGCTTATTTATAGTTTCCTTTTTTGTTGCCTTTTAATATCTGATAGTAATAGTGGATGGGGGGATGTGTCATCTATTTGTCCCCCAGAAAAATTCTCACTGCTGCTTAATGAGTGTGGACTTTATGACATTATCATCTCTTCTTCTGGATGGTTGATGCATGTGTCATTTTGGTTTTAGGTTCTTTATTTAATTGAGCCCATTGATGAAGTTGCCATCCAGAACCTGCAGACTTTCAACGAAAAGAAATTTGTTGACATCAGCAAGGAAGATCTAGAACTTGGTTAGTTAATACCTTTTTTACCCTTGTAGTCATTGTCTCTCTCTTCCCCCCCCCCCCCCTCTTCCTCCCCACCAAAAACCAAAAAAAGAACAACACAGGCTCACACACGCACACACTTTGCTGTTCCTTCTCATTAAATGGTTTGGTATATCACAGGTGATGAGGATGAGGTAAAAGAAAGGGAAACTAAACAAGAATTTAATCTTCTGTGTGATTGGATAAAGCAACAACTTGGTGACAAGGTGGCAAAGGTCCAAGTTTCAAAGCGTCTAAGCTCATCTCCCTGTGTACTTGTTTCTGGCAAGTTTGGATGGTCTGCTAATATGGAAAGGTTAGTAACCGTTTTCCGGCTTCCAGAGTACAACAGCTATACTTAGTTTTATCTTTTAATCTAATGGTATTTTTCCCCCTTCTGAAGGTTAATGAAGGCACAAGCTCTGGGTGATACTTCAAGTTTGGAGTTTATGAGGGGAAGGAGAATATTGGAGATTAATCCAGATCATCCCATTGTTAAAGACTTGAATGTAAGACCACTCCACTTGACTTTTTATATCATTTTCAGTTCATGGATGGGAAGCTATTTTGCTTCTGACTGACACAATGTACATTTTTATGTACAGGCTGCTTGCAAGAATGCCCCTGATAGCACTGATGCTAAGAGGGCTGTTGACCTGTTGTATGACACAGCATTGATCTCCAGTGGATTCACTGTTAGTGCAAATCACAAATCTCACTTTTTATTCTTTATTATTGATTTTTTTTTTGGGGCTTCGAGCTCAATTTGTAATTTCTCCTCAAACTGTGCAGCCTGACAGCCCAGCTGACTTGGGTAACAAGATTTATGAGATGATGGCAATGGCTCTTGGAGGGAGATGGGGTAGATCAGATGGGGACGAGGCAGAGTCAGCGGAAGGAAATGCTACGGAATCTGAAATTAGCGCTGGTGAAGCATCAGAGGCACAAGTAGTTGAACCGTCAGAAGTGAGGAATGAAAGTGATCCTTGGCAAGATTAAAACTTTATTTTAGAATGAGTAAAACAGTTTTGGCATCATTCCATTGGTATTGTGACAAAAAGATTTTATGCAAAGTAGGTGGTAGATAAAGGAAGGAAAATGTGGGAAAGTTGCGGCGGTGGATGTGGTTGAAATGTGATAAAAGTGGAGTTCGGGGAAATGTTAGGGAAGGTTATACCAAATGAATTTTTCTGAGTTGTTTTTCTAAGTACTGGTAGATGACTAGATGGTTGGAATAATTCTTAAACACTTGCTCTGCAACTTTCGGTTTTCTTTATTTGTAGGGATATTTATCAAAAGTTGCAGATAGTAAAATTGCAACAGAAAAATAATTTGGAAATACCAGGTTTGTATTATTAGTGCACTGTACGTTTCGACTGCAAAATTCAGATTGGCGCACCAATTTTATGTCTGCTGTTTCCAAAATGTGCCTGTAACAAGCAGATGTTCCTCGCATTGTTTTTGTTCTAATTTGAAGAACTTTTAAATTGAATTCTTGGTTGGGATGACCCTATAAAAGATTACCCAAAATTCCTTATCAAATTGCAAAGTGCCCTAGGCCACTTAGGACTACCCAATTTTAAAAGATTTGTAGAGGCTTGAAACACTCTTTCTAGATATAGTTTTTATCAACGGCAGAGGGACGATGCAAAGGTTTGTAGTAGCTTTCGGAATGAAAATCAGTTATTGTTAAATTTTCAGTGGTACGGAAGGCTTGAAACACTTTTTTTTTTTAAAAATAAATAATAAAAAAATTGAATGACCGAAAACTAAGTTCTTTATTGGATTTGTATCTCAAATTAACGGTGCGTTTGGGATTGAGACAGTTACAGTACTAAATTATTTTATAAATATTAGCTATTATAGTTTTAAAGTTATATTGATATGATTTTTCACTTGTATAATGGAAAATCTATTATATCTTTAATAGTCTTGTCAAAATTATTATTTAAAATTTATATTTACTACAAGTTATTAATTTTTATTTCATAATTACAGTTTTTTTTTCCTAGAGCCGTTGTAGCCTAAAAACTATAAAAACCTATAAAAACCTCAATTCCAAACAGGACTTAAATCTATTATCCATTTTTTATTAAATCTCTTTCCCACTCATATATTGATACTATATTATATCATTTTTAGAGATTTAATAAGTTGAACTAACTAATATTTACAAATAAGTGGTGAATTTTACATACATTTTTCTTTGTCTTTCACAGTGTATGGTAGATAATTTGTCCTTTACACTAATTACTATTTTTTTATGAGATTAAATTTTTTTTACTTACCGTTGATTTTTATATGACTTTTTTCTTTAATTTATATACCTATACTATTTATTATTATTTATCTTTAACAACCTTTGTATTCATTTACGTTCACTCTGATGGATGTGGCAACACTGTATACTATTTATCTTTTTAATTTCGAGTTTGTATATGTTTTGAATTAGAACAAGTATTATTGTTTTAAAATTTTTAAAAAAAAAAACGAAAAGAAACGGAGAAAATTGAGGGTCGTGGCCATCGGGTCAACCCACCCGTCCTTTAAAATCGGGTCTGTAACCGCTTTTGGCCCACCTGCCCGCTCATTACACAGAAATAGAGAAATATACGCAGGTTTTAGGAGGGTTTAAAGGCGGCTGCGCCATTTTGTCCTCCTCCTCTAGTGATTTGATTTCAATCTTCTTCTCAGTTACTGTTTCTGCCTTTAATTTCGTTTGCTTTCATTTGTAGTAATTCGTCCCCAGAAATTGCAAGAAAATTTTGCAACATTTCACCGATTTCTAAGATCATCTTCTCTGCACCTCTTATAATTGTCCACGTCCTCTTTTTCTCAATTCATCAGATCATCAAAAGACTCTTCTTCTTCATTTAAAACATGTGGAGAAACTTAGCCAGACAATCTTCTACCAGAAATTTTAAATTTTCCCCGTCGAAGGTTTCTCAAACAACTAATTTCCTTAAGAAAATTACATCTCTTGAGACCCAAACTCTCTTAGATTCTTCATGCCCACTTCTTGGTTTTCGTCGAACAAGTTTTTTATCATCTCAAAAATCCAACTTGGGTCAGTCCAATTTCACTCAGTCAATCTACCCTTTTGGGGTTTTAACTAGTAGAAGTTATGCGAGTGCTGCTGAGGCAATTGCTTCCGAATCAGAGCTTTCGGGTTCTGAAGAAGTGCAAGAATTGATTGACCAATTTAATGAAAAAGGAGTGAGCATTTTGGATTCGTCATCAATGCTTGATAAGCAGCCAAAGAAAAAGGGTACTGGGATGGGCACGGCAAAGTACTACATGTTAAAGCGTAGGCAAATCAAGATAGAGACCGAAGCATGGGAACAGGCAGCTAAGGAGTATCAAGATCTTTTAGCGGACATGTGTGAGCAAAAGCTTGCACCCAATTTGCCTTATGTTAAGTCCTTGTTTCTTGGTTGGTTTGAGCCTCTAAGGGACGCAATTGCTAAAGACCAGGCAACTGCCCAGGACAAGTGGAAACATATGACATATGCTCCGTATTTCAATAATTTGCCGGCCGATATGATGGCGGTTATTACTATGCATAAGTTGGTGGGGTTGTTGATGACAAATGCTGGAGAAGTTAGGGTGGTACAGGCGGCTTGTCAGATAGGTGAAGCCATTGAAAATGAGGTGGGTAGACTAAGGATTTTCTGGATACTCATGATGTTGTTTTCCGTTATTTGGTTGTTTGGATTTAGTGAGCATATTTTTTTGAATTTATATGTGGTTGATCTAATTCGTGTTTGAGAACTGAAATCATAGTATTATTCCTGATTGAGTTGTCTACTTGTCTTCATAAACCTTGCTTTGGAAAGTCAATCTTGTAGACGAAGGACTTGATATTTATATCCTATTTTGTGGTTTTCCCAGTTTTTTACGATAGTTATGCTTGAGTCACTCCAATTTGTCCTGCTTCTGCATTTATCAAAGAGCATATTGTTCTATGGATCTACCAAATGACAAGTATCCGGCATTGTTTTTGTATGTGCTTGTTTAAATTTCTTAACAACATTTTCCTTGTTGCTTACATTTGACTGTTTCGTATGTGGATCAGGCAAGGATACGGAGTTTCTTCGAGAGTACAAAGAAGAAGAATGCAACTGATAATAATTTGGAAGGTGATTCTGAACCTGTGACGAATGATCCGGAGAAACTGATAAAAGAGCAAGAAAAATTAAAGAAAAGGGTTACAAGTTTAATAAAAAAGCAAAAGCTACGACAAGTGAGGGGGATAGTGAAGGGGCATGTTGATTTAAAGCCATGGGGTCAGGACGCTCTTGTGAAGGTTTGTGATGTCTGTAGACATAAATGTGGAAGTCAGTCCTCTTTGTCATTGCTGTTTTGTTGTTGTAATTGTTGGTCTGTTTTGATATTTGTTGCTTTCCCAGGTTGGCTGCAGGTTGATTCAATTGTTAATGGAAACAGCCTATATACAACCTCCTGTTGATCAGTTAGGCGATAGTCCACCCGATATTCGTCCGGCATTTGTGCACACTCTTAAAAGTTTCACAAAAGAGGCATTGTAAGAAAGACTGCGTTTCTGATTAATATATTGTCCATCTAAAAATACCACTCTATTTCTCCTATTGTAATGTATACATGTTGTGGTTTCCTATACCAGGAAGGGCAGGAGATATGGTGTTATTGAATGTGATCCACTAGTCCGCAAAGGTCTTGAGAAAACTGTGAGTGGAATATCTTCTTCTAGGGTGGCTTGTATTTCATGCCTTTTGTTCACGTTCTTCTGTTATGGAATAATTCTACGAGTTTGGTTGTTATACACTTTCCCATTTCTTACTTTTCTATGCATAAATTATAAAAATGAAACTAATATCTGTTTGTCCAAACAGGGTAGGCACATGATCATTCCTTATATGCCAATGCTGGTTCCTCCTTTAAACTGGAGAGGGTATGGATTTCATATTTCAGCATTTTACATGTGGCAATAATCTGAAGTTCTCTGCATTGTTATATTTTACTGAAGAGCAGGGTTCTAAATTTATGTCTTAATAATGAATTGAAGGACGATACTTTTACTTTTTTTGGTGCACGAATTGTGTGTTGTAATTAAAATATATTTTGCACTAGTCTGTTGAGGCTTAGTTGAATTGTGTATTGGGAACCAGATTTTGGTTGCTGCTTTTCCAATGGTTAACTATGTTGTTAACATTATTTGTAACAGCTATTGATACAATTTGAGCTTTGCAGTTTGCACTTTTAGATTTTATACTGGATTTATACCATGTTTTTATTTTCTGGCAGGTATAACCGAGGCGGGCACTTTTTTTTACCATCTTATGTCATGAGAACACATGGAGCAAGACAACAACGTGAAACAATAAAAATGACTCCAAGGAGTCAATTGGAGCCTGTTTTTCAGGTTTCCAGAGTTCTCTATTCTAGTATCTTCTATGATCTGTTCAATCTTTACCGATTAATCATTAATTTTTGATGTGTTCTTTTTGTGGAATTTCATCTTGAATAGTAGTTACGATATTTCCAATTTCGTATGTTTGTACTCTGTGAGAATCTCTGTGGCTTGGTTGAACTAGTTCTGTGATTGTTTCTGAATCAGGCACTGGATACTCTTGGTAGTACCAAATGGAGGGTAAATAAAAGGATTCTTGGTGTAATCGACAGAATGTGGGCTAGTGGAGGCTGTCTTGCTGGCTTGGTCGACCAGGAAGATGTGGGTACACTAAAACAAGCCAAAATAGTTTTTTTCTTCAATGTTGGTTCATTATCATTTTTCTTACAATAAGGAGTCAAATAAAAAAATTATTTGTTGCTTAGAGCTTGTGTGCCTAATGCAATGCTTAGAGCTTGTTTCATTAATCATTATTCTTCACTTTCTCTATAATTATTCTACTTAACAGGTGCCTCTCCCTGAGAAACCTGACACTGATGATGAAACAGAAATCAAGAAATGGAAATGGAAAGTGAAGACTGCTAAAAAGCAAAATAGTGAGAAGCATTCACAGCGTTGTGATATAGAACTCAAACTTTCTGTAAGAGACATTGCTGTTCAATAAAATCTACGTGCTGCCATTGCATGCTCTGCTAGCCGAATTTTTAGTCTTTTCTTTGTTTGGGAAACAGGTTGCCCGAAAGATGAAGGATGAGGAGGGCTTCTACTACCCTCATAACCTTGATTTCCGTGGTCGTGCATATCCAATGCACCCATATTTGAATCATCTTGGCTCTGATCTATGCCGAGGGATCTTGGAGTTTGAAGAGGGATGCCCTCTTGGGAAGTCGGGCCTACATTGGCTGAAGATACATCTGGCAAATCTATATGCTGGTGGTGTGGACAAGCTCTCGTATGAAGGTCGGGTAGCATTCACTGAGAATCATTTGGATGATATCTTTGATTCTGCAGACAGACCTCTTGAAGGAAGGCGCTGGTGGTTGGGGGCAGAAGATCCTTTTCAATGCTTGGCAACATGTATCAATCTCTCAGAAGCACTGAGAAGCCCCTCTCCAGAGTCTACTATTTCACATATTCCTGTCCACATGGTATTTTCTGTTTTCACTTAGTGAAAATTCATATACTTAACTGGATAATATCCCTGCCTACTTATATGATCTCATGTTTCTGCATTCAGGAAATATTCTATTAAATAAAATCTTTCCTCTCTCTCTCTCTCTCTCTCTCTCTCTCTCTCTCTCTGGGCTGGTGGAGTTGACAAACTTTTAAGTTTTCTAGTTATATTTTTATTTCCTTTAAACGGTATGAGACATGAAGTCCAACTTTCTGGACTACAAAGGAAGCAGAAGGTTGAACTTCTACATTTAAAAAACATATTCAGCCTTGTCAATTTATCTAGATACTGATGCATCAGCCAGTGTCTGTGATGAATTGTAGTTAGCCTCTGTTGTCAGAACACGCAATGTTTGAAGTTTGACTCGTGTATGGTGGATTAAGATAATTATTTGTTACGGTGTTGAGAGGATTTTTAATGGTTCCCATATTTTTTATTACTTTGCCATTATGTCGCTGCACTCTAATGAGGTTGAGGTCCTCCAACTCCTCTTAATGCATCACAATTTTTATTGGTTGGATGCATACCATCCTTCAAAACTTAATTTTGCCTTTTCTTGTTCTGTTCCTATTGAAGGATGGTTCGTGTAATGGCTTACAACACTATGCTGCCCTTGGAAGGGACAAGGTATGGAACTTCTAGTTGTTAGTTGAGGACAATTTAGTCCTTTTGAGTTGCTGACTTTGGAAGTATAATATAAGTTCTCCATCATTAGAATAAGTTTTTGGCTTTTATGTTTTAGTTGGGAGCTGCTGCTGTGAATCTTGTGGGGGGAGATAAACCTGCAGATGTTTACTCAGGCATTGCTGCCCGGTAAGTTGTACTTTCTCCTGCTCTCCTTCCTTTTCTCTCTCTCATGTTAATCCATCTAATTGAATTCTTTTTTGCAATTTAGAGTTCTTGAGATCATGCGGGCTGATGCAGATAAAGATCCTGCTACTTATCCATATGCGTCATGTGCAAGGCTTTTAATCAATCAGGTTTGTATTGTTGTCATGCTCATTATATTGTATTGCTGTAGTCTTTCTGTAAGAATATGTAATTGATTTGAGAATACATATGGTAGAATTGGTTTTCATCATTTAACTTGATGATACAGCAACTCTTTATTGTGAGGGTTGTGTTTCATCATTATTGGCCAAGTAAGCTTGTATTCCTAATGGGTTACAATTATGACTGGACATACTTAGGTAGACAGAAAATTGGTGAAGCAGACTGTAATGACATCAGTCTATGGTGTCACTTATATTGGTGCTCGTGACCAAATCAAGAAGAGGTTGAAAGAAAGATGTGCTATAGAAGATGATTCAAAACTATTTGGAGCAGCTTGCTATGCAGCAAAGGTAAGGGAATAAGACTATGGTTCCATTTGTGTGTCATGTATAACACGGTCTGAACCCTTTTTTTTCTGCATGAGCAGACTACATTGACTGCCTTGGGAGAAATGTTTGAAGCGGCAAGAAGTATCATGAGTTGGCTTGGCGAGTGTGCAAAGGTTTGTTCATCTAGTTTTGTTATTTATTTGATTAGTGTTTTATATCTGAACTCTGTACTCATCTCTCGCTGGAAAGCTGAGCACATAGTCAGTGAACAGCAGTGAAACTAATGTTTGATTTGAGCTGAGGAGATTGTCCAAATGAGAATTCTGTGATAAGACTGTTTTGTTATAAGCTTGAGGTTCTTTAAGAGTTAAACAGTGACGTAATAATATTTGGATCAGGTTATTCTTGGAATGGATTTGGCCCTTCTCTTTTTGTTTCTGACTATAGTAGTTGGATATAAACAGGTGATAGCTTCAGAGAATCAGGCTGTTCGGTGGACAACTCCTCTTGGCCTTCCTGTTGTTCAACCTTACCACCAGTTAGGAAGGCATCTTGTAATGTTCTAAAATATTGGTTGAACTTTAAAAATTGACATCTTAATTCCATTATTACACCATTTTGTATTAAAGCCATCAGTATTTTTAGTTTGTCATTAACAGTTTATTGAAATAAATGCAGATTAGAACTTCCCTTCAGACATTGGCGCTACAGCGAGAAACTGACAAGGTCATTTTCATTTTCCTTTTGACCGTTTGTTGTTACTGATCTCTGTCTTCGAAAACGGTAAAGAGCAAAACTTTAACAAATATGATGAGTATCTATAGCTGTTGATCACTATAATGAAAGCTTAGCCTTGGGTGGGAGTAAAAAAATTTCTTCATTACTGTTCTTTCATATTTTTCCTGTTTTACTGGTTTTACAATCTGTGAATTTATGGTCTGTTGAAAAAATAGATTCTTTAACCCATGTAATCACTAAACATTACATTACTAAACCAATTGCTTTTGTCTTTATTATAGGTTATGGTTAAGCGGCAGAGAACAGCCTTTCCCCCAAATTTTGTTCACTCTCTTGATGGTTCCCACATGATGATGACCGCTGTTGCCTGCAAAAGGGCAGGCTTGTCTTTTGCTGGTACTTTGTGGGCTCTTTTTGTCTTCTTCAGTTATACATATGTATTTATCTTATCCATTTGTGGGGGCTCTAAAACTATTTGATACCCATGTTTGATTACAGGTGTCCATGATTCATACTGGACACATGCATGTGATGTTGATCAAATGAATAGAATACTCAGAGAAAAGTTCGTTGAACTCTATGAGCAGCCAATCCTGGAGGATGTAAGTATCTTATAAATTGCTCTATCATATAGGTATAACTTAGACAGCTAGTTATGGATTTTTATTTCCTTTTTTTTTTCTTTTTTCTTCTATTACTTTTTAAGTTAAAGGAATGCTGGAGTTACTAAGGGTTTGTATCCTCATCAAGTTCTCCTATCCGGTGGAGGCTTAAGAAAATTTCTCTGTGAATTGCAAATAGGAAATGCATATTACCAGTTGCAGGTCCTTAACATTTGTTTCTCATCCTGGATTTTGGAGAAAATTAAGACTTAGGAAGTCAAACAGTTAGATAATATCAATTGCTCTCACAAAATTTGTTCGTTACTTGGTTCAAGTTATGGAAATCAGAATCTGCAAGGTCTATAGAACTCTCGTATTCTCTCGTTTACATAATGTGATTATGGAACTAGATATATTGCTGTTAAAATTTATCTTCCCTTTTTGGTTTATTGTCTAATTTTGCTGCTGATTGTTTGTTCTTACAGTTGTTGGCGAGCTTTCAGAAGCAATTCCCTAAATTAAACTTTCCTCCGCTACCAGAGCGGGGAGACTTTGATCTCAGAGATGTTTTGGAGTCTCCCTATTTCTTTAACTAGTCTGTACATCATGCTTTGCTTGATGCTTCTCCTTTTAAATTGTTTCTTCCTCTGTCATTCAACCAGAAGCTGATGGCAATTGTGCGTATCTTTCATTCATACTCATGATTAAGTGAAAGGCAAGATCCCTACACCCAATATGTGTCGAAAAAGATGAAAGAATTTAACAGTTGGCAGTAGTCGGGTCCTCAAATGCTTTGGTACATACATCAGAATGCCAATGAGCTTTTTCACAGAAGGGATGGCCTACAGAATTCCTTGAAGTATTGAATCTTTAATGTTCTGGCGCTGCTGTAGTTGCACAAGGTAGTTAAAATGAAGCAAGTTTTGTTCATATAAAATGTGTATAGCCAAAAGAAAATTAAAGTTTTGGTGGTGATTGAGCAACACTTGATAAAACGTTCCAGTGGATTGCAAGGCTGTGCTCGTCATATTTAGCTTCCATTTCTCTGTGGATGATGAGATTAATAGGTTTCGGCAGGTGTAATTTCCGACTTGTAGAAAGAGTAGGTATGATTATTCTTTGTGGTATATTGCCACCGTCTGTGTACCATTTGTTTTGTAGAATGTGAACAATTGATCGGGGAACTGATTGTCCTAATTATATTGTAGAGAGTAATAATAATATATATATATATATATACGGATCCTGCTTTGTTACCACAGTGGTAACATAGCACATTTGTTTTTGTCTTTTTTGGGTTAATTACACTGAAATTCATGTTTTATTCTAAAATTAGAAAACAATCAGATAATCTTAAATTTTGACTCATTAGTCCTACTTATTTTTATTTTTTTAAACTTAAATCAAAAGGTGGTGAGGGTATCTTTTAATTATTAATTCACACGCCCATTATCAAAGTTTTAAAAAGAAAATTTACTCTATACATTTACCTAAATGTCAAATATATCTTTGATAAAACTAATTTTTTATTTGTACTAAATAAACTAGTTAAAATAATATAAAAAATTGATTGAATTCTTTACATGACCACTAGTTTCAGTTCCATATCTCTAACAATCAGCAATTAAATTCTGTGACTAACTCTAAATTATAGAACATGAGATGTGAAAAAGGTTCTCAAAATAAGTGTGGAGTATAAAATGACTTTGCCTCCAAATTCTTATTAAAAGCTTCTAAACTTATTCATCAAGTAAGAGTGAATGACGAGCGCCCCCCCCCCCCCCCCCACTTTTTGATACCTTTTTATTAAACAATAAAAAGATTTTAATTGGTAAATTAATATATTTTTATTGCATTTGAAATTATTTATTGTATATTGAATAAGTATTATGAAAAAAATATTAACTACAAATTAAGAACAAGAGATCAAATTCATACTCATATTTATCATAAAATATGGTTTGTAATAATACATGCTTTTACTATATATTAAATTAATTAATTAATGAGAAAGAATATTAATTTAAATATATTAATTCAAATATAAGAATAAATCAATTTATCAGTGAAATTAACTAGGTCATTTGACACAATATATTGTATTGTATTAGCTGCATTGTATTACTATGTGTGTCATTAAGGTGTATTAAACTATAATACAATATCATGTTCGGTGCAACATGAACTATAGTATACGTAATAATATTTTATATCATTATTTAGATTATTATTAATTTTAAATTAATATTATTCAAATTTATTAATATTTAAGTATTTATTATTCGTTATATTAAATATTTAAAAATAATTAATTTTTATATACTAATTATTATAATATAATTAAATAAAGTTATATTATATTATATTTTTTTATTTTTATACATTATTTAAGTATTTATTATTAGTTGGATTAAATTGTTAAATAATAATCAATTTTATATATTAATTACTATAATATAATTAAATAATGTAGTATTATGTTATAATTTTATTTTTATATAATATTTAAGTATTTATTATTAGTTATATTAGCTTAATAAATAATAATCAATTTTTATTTATTAATGTTATAATATAATTAAGTAATATATTATTTAATTATATTTTTAATATAATTAAAATGTTTTAATATTATTGAATAATAAATTGTAAATTTATGGACTTATGTGTCAATATTTTAAACTTTTTTACTTTTGCAATTTTGTAACAAACATTAGAGAGTATAATATTAATAACCCAACAAAAACATTTTAGCCATTGCACTTGTTTGAGTTAAATCTAACAGTTTTATTAGGACAAAAAAAAAAAAAAGGTTCCAGTGGTAACATAGTCCCCTTCTTCAAGTTTGTTTCCAGTCTGCATGTTGTAATCGTTTACCGAACCTGTCTTGTCTATTAAATAGCCGCCGTTTGGAAACTCATATCGTGTCTGCATCATAATGATTTAATACACTCTGAAATTTTTCTTTTTCTTGTTAGTTGTCACTATACTGATGGTGTTTATATTGAATATTGCTGCAACTTGCAGACAAAGTGCATGTCATAAACCATCGACCAATAGAACACGATTAGAGTTTCTAAACATGTTACTAAAAGTCAATGAATAACCTAACTCCTTTTACTGTTTCATCTATAAGACCCAAAACAATAATATTTATGATATTTTCAGGTTCTTTCGCGTGCAAGATTAAACTTATAAGGTGCCACACGATCAAGAAAGATAAAAAAGTAGCGAATCAAAATGGCATTATTTATGCAAATTTCTTACATCAAATACCAAACTATAAGCGTCTATGCAAATCTTGAACGACCAAGTCCTACTGAGGCTGATTGAGTCAAGGCCTCGGGTCAAGGGTGAAGACCTTCCATCCTTTCTAACAATTCAAAAGTAGTCAAGTTACCACTGCTCCTGGTTTCTCAAGTTCTGTTGCTGGTTTCTCAAGTTCTGTTGCTCCTACAGAGAAGTTCTTTCACAAAATAAGCTCCTACTGGATGTCGGTATGTTTGTATTTATTTTGAGCATGCAGGGAAAGATTCTACTTGCTTTTAATTTGTTTGTAGAGCTATAAAGGTTTTTGAGGTTTTGATAAAATTTACCTGATTAAATTCCGCAGAAAGTGGTTATTGCAACCAGTTTTGTTTTCTCTCAATATCATTGGCATGCATAAGGAAAGCTTTGAAACACGACTGCAATGTGTGTCGATCATCTATTAAATCTTTTATAGGACTATTTTCGAGATGTTTCATCTTCGTGGTGGCAGAGGATGCAATCAAGTGTCATCTGAGCTTCATAATAGGCGCACACACTAATACACTATCTGTGGAGCCTTCCTATTCCATTAAAATTAGACATTCTTGGTACCTAATTGGAGTATCTGATAGAACTCTGCATGCACGGTTCGCACAAAAACCTGCGAATTAGAGAATACTATTCTCGAAGGACTATTCCTTTTTTATTTACGTTGACAGGTCTAAAAAACAGGAATATAACTTCCTCATGTTCTTGAAGTGAATATTATTTTTTCGTATAGTGTTTTCTTGTAATTTACAAAACGAAAGAAATGGTATCTTGTCATTGCTTATATAACTTGGAATGCTTCATATCAGAGCCAGACTAATTTTCTCCGCTTTTTCTTTAGTTCAACAAAGCTGGAACTTCAATTACAAGTCTTGCTGACTCCTTGTTGGAATCTATTTCGGAGATCACGGCGGTATGCATGGAATTAGAAAGTGAAAAGTTTACTGAAATTGGATGTTATTTCTATCGAGCTACTCCAGTCATAATGGAGTTGCAGACAACCAAGTACACTCCAGCCAATGCATTGGAGATTCTGCAATCTTTGTCTAAAAGCATTAGTTTGGGCAAGGATCTTGTTGCGAAATGCAAAAGGGGTGACCATTCAATGTCAGATGCGGAACTGAGAAGCACAATGTTACAGCTGCTGGGGGTGATTAGAAGAATGGGAGAATGTCTGAGCTTGATACCATCATCAACCTTTAGGGGCCAAGAATATGCAGAAGTTGCTGTCCTGTCTCTTTCAAAGGAGATGCTGAATGCTCATTTTGATATTCAAGTACTGCATACCAAAGAGCTGGAATCGCAGATGGACTTGCAAGCCATGGAAGAACAAGCACCACTGGAATCAGACCTCTACTCTGTCAGTGTAGAAGTTTCCATGAATTCTTCCATGAATTCTAAGTCATACGACATGCCACTTCCAATTGAATACTTCGGAAGTACAAGCCTCAGCAGCCAAAGCTCAGATCATAGCACTAGCAGATCAATTTCATTGCCGAAGGTGGCTCAGTACATTGAGCCTCTGTATGAGACTTTCTACTGTCCATTGACTAAGGAAATTATGGATGATCCAGTCACCATAGAGAGCGGAGTAACCTATGAAAGAAATGCAATAACAGCGTGGTTTGAAAAGTTTGAAACATCAGGGGAAATATTTTGCCCAACCACTGGGAAGAAGCTCATGAGCAGGGGCTTAAACACCAATGTAGCTCTAAAGACTACGATTGAAGAGTGGAAAGATAGGAATGATGCAGAAAGGATCAAGGTTTCCCGGGCAGCTTTGTCTTTAGCTGGTTCAGACAGAATGGTACTCGAGGCAATAAAAGATTTGCAAACAGTCTGCCAGAGGAAACAGTATAATAAGGTACAAGTTCGCAATGTTGGGGTGTTGCCGTTGCTCACTAAGTTACTCGAGTATAAAGACAGAAATGTCAGATGTGCAGCAATGGAACTATTACGTCAATTGGTTGTGGAAGATGATGAAGGAAAGGTTTGATTCCCCATATTTCCTGATCTTTTATGACATGCAACAAAATAATATGATCACAAGAGCTTAACAATTCTGATGCATTATTAATTTTTCAAAGTATTTAAGCCAGAAACATTATCTTGGAAAGAGATAAATAATTTACAATAAAAAAATGCAACAATTCACTAAGAACTGCAGAAAGCTAATCTACTAGCCTTGCTTTTGCCATCTGTGATGATAAAAAATAATTTGCATTGAGGAGGGCATTTTTTATTTGGAACAAGTCAAATTGAACTTTGGAAACTTATTCCAGGATTTCTTTTACATTGGTGTAGGAGATGATTGCCGAGACTATGGATATATCAATATTAATCAAGTTGCTCTCAAGCAGTCACCGCCCAGTAAGACATGAATCATTGCTACTCTTGCTTGAGCTTTCAAGCACCCGATCTTTGTGTGAGAAAATTGGGTCAATCCCCGGAGGGATATTGGTGCTGATCACTTTCAAATTCAATTGGTCCATTGATGTCTTCGCTGCAGAGATAGCAGATCAAATACTAAGGAATCTCGAGAGAAATCCAGATAACATCAAGTGTATGGCAGA
Source organism: Citrus x clementina (assembly GCF_000493195.1). NCBI lineage: Eukaryota > Viridiplantae > Streptophyta > Magnoliopsida > Sapindales > Rutaceae > Citrus > Citrus x clementina. The sequence continues at coordinate 20,288,713 of NW_006262274.1, read as the reverse complement.
AAATGGACTTTTGGAACCCCTGATGCATCATCTAAATGAAGGTAATTTTTGAAATGACCATTTTAAATTTAGCATAATTTTGGACTTCTCTAAAATCAGCTTCAGATGATAGCATTCGGAAATAATAAAATGTGCAAAAGCTTTGCTATCTAATTATGACTACATATGTTGTTTCAACATCAAATATATAAACAGGTTCCGAGGAGATACAGATGGAAATGGCAAGCTACTTAGGAGAAATAGTTCTTGGACATGACAGTAAAATCAATGTGCCTGGGAGAGCTGCTTCCACTCTCATCAGAATGGTGCATAGCGGAAACAGTCTAACAAGAAGGATAGCATTCAAAGCACTAATGCAAATCTCGTCTCATCATCCAAGTTGCAAAATACTCGTAGAAGCAGGTATTGTACAAGTCATGGCAGAAGAGATGTTTATTCGGATAATCCACAATGAACCAATGAACTCAAAAGAAGAAGCTGCTGCAATTCTAGCGAATATACTCGAATCTGGGCTTGAGCATCACAGTCTCCAAGTAAATTCTCATGGTCACACAATGGTATCAGACTATGTTGTTTACAACATAATCTACATGCTCAAGAACTCTACCCCAGATGAACTCAACGTCCATCTTATAAGAATTCTACAATGCCTAACAAAGTCCCCCAAACCAATGGCCACCATTGTATCAGTTATCAAAGAAACAGAAGCAAGTTATAGCCTGCTTGAAGTCATTAACAACCCACATGATGAACTTGCTGTTGCAGCAATAAAGCTACTCACTACACTCTCCCCTTACTTGGGCCACGCACTAGTTGAGAGACTATGCAAAACCAGAGGCCAACCTGAGAACTTAATCCAGTGCCCAACTGAAACAATCCACATCACAGAGAAGCAGGCAGTTTCAGCAAAATTTCTTGCAAAGCTGCCCCACCAAAACCTAACACTCAATTTGGCTCTTTCTGCCAGGAATGTAGTTCCTACTATTCTACAGACAATTAATCTAATCCAAAGAAGTGGAACAAGAACAAGCAGGTACGCAAGTGCTTACTTAGAAGGCTTAATTGGGATTCTTGTCAGGTTCACAACAACATTATACGAACCCCAAATACTGTTTCTTGCTAGAACCCACAACTTCACATCTGTATTCACAGAACTGCTTATGAAAACATCATGTGATGAAGTTCAGAAGTTAGCAGCAATTGGGTTGGAGAATCTGTCTTCAGAATCAATAAATCTATCAAAACCACCACAAATAAAGAGTAAAAAGTTCATGAAGTTCTTCTCCTTACCTAAGTCCCTATCAGTTGGCTCATCAAAGAAGAAAAGCGTATCACTTTGTCCAGTTCACAGAGGGGCTTGTTCTTCACAAAACACATTCTGTTTAATCGATGCTAAGGCAGTTGATAGGCTGTTAGCATGTTTGTACCATGAGAATGTTGAGGTGGTTGAAGCTGCATTATCAGCTCTATGTACATTGTTAGACGAAAAAGTAGACGTGGACAAGAGTGTAAGCATGTTGAGTGAAGTGAATGCCATACAACATGTGTTGAATGTCGTTAAAGAGCACAGGCAAGAGGTTCTGCAGCAGAAGTCATTTTGGATGATTGAGAGATTCTTAGTGAAAGGCGGCAACAAGCAGGCTTCAGATATATCTCAGGACAGGTTGCTGCCTGCTACATTGGTCAGTGCTTTTCATCATGGGGATGTTAACACAAGGCAGATAGCTGAGAAAATCTTGAGGCATCTAAACAAGATGCCCAACTTCTCTGCTTCCACCTACACCATGTAAATAAATAAATAAAAAGACGTTCCTTGTAAGTAACTGATGCAGCGGAAGTTTAATGTTCAAAATATTCCGTTGATTCTAGAGAATACCGGAACAAAAGAACAACTAAATTCACGTTGATTCAAAAGAATACCGTGAATTTAGGGGTTAAGACTCGTTGATTCCGTAGAATACCAAGAATTAACTGTTCAAATACTCACAAAGAGATTTGAAAATTGAAATATTATTAAACTCAAAATTCTCTCCTTCAAAGGTTACAAGAGGGAGCTATTTATAGTAGTAGTAATTATCCTAATTCATGAAGGAAAAACAAAATCCTAAATTGAAAGGGAAACAAAATTCTAAATTAGAAAGGAATTTAAAAGTCTTAAACTTTAGTTAATAAGGAAACTAATCCTAGTATAATATGGATTCCTACTCTTCATCATTCCCCCCAGGGTGGAGAGAATTCGCCCGCGAATTCGGATTGTCAGCAACATCTTCATCATGATCACCTCTGTAAGGAATAAGATGCTTAACATTAAATACATCTGCAGTGCGGATATGACTAGGAAGCTTTAATCTGTAGGCATTAGGATTTATCTTCTCTATAATCTCCAAAGGGCCGATTTTCCTGACAGAAAGTTTGTTGTACTCACCAACTGAGAATCTATCTTTAGTTAGGATAACCCAAACAAAATCTCCCACTTGAAATTCCAAAGCTCGACGTTTTTTGTCTGCCATAATTTTATAACCTTCGGTCGTCTGCTTCAAAGACTCTTGCGTAGTTTCATGAATCTTCTGAAGCTGCTCAATAAAGTCTTCTGCTTTACCGCTTTTGCGAACTAAATTTGGAACTGGAGCCAAGTCAATGGGAGCTCGTGGATTATATCCGTAATTTACCTGAAAAGGGCTTAAACCAGTACTACGCTTAACTGCACGGTTATAAGTAAACTCGACTTGATATAACTTTTGATCTCACATCTTCAAGTTATCGCCAACTAGACTACGTAGATGGTTTCCTAAAGAGCGGTTGACAACTTCAGTTTGACCATCTGTTTGTGGGTGGTAAGCACTACTAAAATTCAGGCGAGTGTTAGTCAATTTCCATAATGTCTTCCAAAAATGGCTAAGAAATCGTGTATCCCGGTTAGATACTATAGAACTTGGTAAACCATGCAATCTATAGACTTCCTTGAAGAATAGGCGAGCAACAGTCAAAGCGTCTGTAGTCTTCTTGCAAGCAATGAAGTGAGCCATTTTCGAGAATCGATCAACAACAACAAATATTGAATCCATACCCCTCTGAGTGCGGGGTAATCCTAAAACAAAATCCATGCTAATGTCAGCCCAAGGTTGTGTTGGAATCGGTAGCGGCATATATAACCCAGCATTAGTTGCTGCGCCCTTGGAAACTTGACAAATGCGACAAGTCTCGACATAGTGATAGATTTCACGCCTCATAGTAGGCCAAAAATAAGTGTTGGCTATTAGAGCCAGAGTTTTGTCACGACCCATGTGCCCTTCATTATGTAACTCTGCAATGATTTTCAATCTCAAACTTGAGTCAGGAACACACAACTGATTACTCTTGAAAAGGAATTTGTCATGTAAATGATAATCTGAGCGAAACCCTGCAACAACGTCTTCTAGTATAGGAGCAAAGTAAGGATCAGAAGCATATAACTCTCGAAATGTGTCAAATCCGAGAACTTGATTATGCATCTGTGTCAATAAAGAAGTTCATCGACTAAGTGCATCTGCTACCCGGTTGGATTCACCAGAGGTATGCTTCACCACAAAAGTAAATTGTTGAAGGAATGTTGTCCACGTGGCATGTCTGTGAGAGAGTTTGTCTTGACTATTGAGGTATTTTAACGCGGCATGGTCAGTGTATAAAACAAAGTCTTTATGAATTAGATAATGTCGCCAATGTTTTAACGCTTGGACTACTGCGTAAAATTCCACGTCGTAAGTGCTATAGTGTGCCTTTGCTCCATTCAACTTCTCACTAAAATAAGCTATAGGCTTACCTTGTTGGCTAAGAACAGCTCCAATGCCGACCTTAGAAGCATCACAATGTACCTCATAAGTGAGCGAAAAATCTGGTAGAGCAAGTACTGGGGCAGTAATCAACTTTTCTTTGATAATCTCGAATGCCTTAGTAGCTACCTCTGTCCAAGAGAATTTTCCTCCTTTCATGCAATCCGTGATTGGTGCCATAATAGTACTGAAATGAGGAATGAATCGCCTGTAAAAAGAGGTCAATCCATGGAAACTTCTGGTGGCGGATAAAGTAGTTGGCGGAGGCCAATCTCGAATAGCATCCACTTTTGATTGGTCAACAGATATACCATCTTTCGACACCACATATCCCAAAAATAATACTTTCTCTGTTAAGAAAATACACTTGTTTACTGCTGTGTATAAACTTGCTGCTCTTAAGGCTGAAAGCACTTCTCTCAAATGTTGTAGATGTAACTCGTGGCTGGTGCTATATATAAGTATATCATCGAAGTAAACAACCACAAACTTTCCAATGAAAGGGCGAAGAACTTGATTCATGACTCGCATAAAAGTACTCGGAGCATTGGATAAGCCAAACGGCATTACCAACCACTTGTATAACCCTTCGCGAATTTTAAAAGTTGTTTTCCATTCATCTCCAGGTCGTATTCGAATTTGATGGTAGCCACTTTTCAAATCAAGTTTGGTAAAAATTGTTGCTCCACTGAGTTGATCTAACAAGTCATCTAATCGAGGGATTGGAAAACGATATCGAACTGTAATTTTATTGATAGCTCGACTGTCCACGCACATCCTCCAAGAACCATCTTTCTTTGGAGTCAATAAAGCAGGGACTGCACAGTGACTAAGACTTTCACGGATAAATCCCTTTTCTAGTAACTCTTCTACTTGGCGCCTTAATTCCTCATGTTCTGTAGGACTCATACGATAATGAGGTCGATTTGGTAGTGTAGAACCTGGTACCAAATCAATTTGGTGTTGTATATCCCGAAGAGGTGGTAAACCCTGTGGTAGCTCATTGGGGAACAAATCTTGAAATTCCGCCAGAATAGGTGTCACAGCTTCAGGAATATTTGAATTACCGTTACTCTCTTTTCCCAATAAAATGTAGATTCTCTTTGTCTCTGCTACAACATCTATAAATTGCTTCTTGCTTAACAAATAATTACCCAAGTCTTGCTGGAGAGTAAACTCCTTGTTAGGTAGGAGAACGATCTTGGTGTTGTTAAACATAAAGCTGTAGGTGTTTCTCTTCCCATCATGCACTACGTTTCGATCATATTGCCAAGGTCTACCCAGTAATAGATGACAAGCATCCATAGCCACAACATCACACCAAATTTTGTCTTTATAAATTGAACCAATGGATAAGGAAACTAAACAACATTTCGATACTGTCATTTGATTCCCCTTCTTCAGCCATGTGAGCTTGTATGGAGTTTGATGAGGTTCTGTCTTTAAATTTAGCTTTGTTATGGCTTCTTCTGAAATGACATTCTCGCAACTGCCGGAGTCTATGACCATACGACATACTTTACCCCCAATTGTGCAAGTAGTCTGAAAGATATTTTGTCGTAGCCACTTGTCTTTGTCTTGACCTTTAGGAGTGAAGAATGCACGGTTCACGATCAACATTGGTCCGCTATCACCATGTTCTTCAACAGATTGAGCGCTACCACTACTATCAAAAGTTGGTTCTACAGCAAACTCTTCAGTTTCTTCCTCCTGATAGTCTTCGCTTTCCTCTGTGCCTACGAATAAGCCTTTACCATATTTTCCTCCCTTTTTACATTCTGTCATTCGGTGCCCATTTTCTCCGCAATTAAAACAGCGTAATCCCGAACCCGAGGATTGGGTTTTGCTGCTTTGACCGATTTCACTAGGCTTACTAGTTTTATTTGGAGGATTTGGAGGAGTGAAAGTACGAAATTGGGAAGTCGGGTTTGAATTATCACGAACAACACTTCGAGCACCCCGAAAGCTTGAGTCATTAGTACGTCGACTAAATTGCTTCTCCAACTGCAAGGCTTGTTGGTGTGCCTCTGAAACAGAGTATGGATCAAGTAAATTTAATTGGTCTTGAAATTGAGATCGTAGGCCTCCAATATAGCGGGAAACCTGTTGCTCTTCTGTCTCTGTCAAGTCATTGCGTGCCACCAACCAATGGAATTCTGTAGTGTAATCATCCACTGATCGATTACCTTGCCTTAAATTCTGTAGCTGTTGGTATAACAGTTTGGCATAATTATGAGGCAAGAATGCTCCACGCAAGTGCTTCTTGAACTTTTCCCAAGAATCAATCTTCTTTTTGCCTTGCCTAATCCTTGTGAGCTTAGTTTGTTGCCACCAAGCTGCTGCTCTTCCACGAAATCGAGTTGCAGCAAGCGAAACTAGTTTATTTTCAGGAACTTCTTTGTATTCGAAAACTTCCTCAATGGCGTTAATCCAATCCAATAATTCTTCAGGTCGACCACTTCCTTGAAATTCGGGAATGTCAATTCTCAACCCAGATTCCCATCTTCTGTCATCAGTAGACTCAGTTCTAGGTCGATGCCCAGAGAATGGGTTAGCAAAGCTTCCACTTGATTTGTCTTCACGTTCTGGAGTACGATGGCGTTCGTCAAGTAACTCTGCCATTCGTGCCATTTGTGCAGCTAACATATCAATTCTGGCTGTCATACTAGCCAGGGATTCATCTTTCGAAACATCTTCTTGATTGTAAGTTGTAGTATGAGCATCACGAGCTTTTCTTGGAGGCATTTTTTTTTTTAAATTCGGGTTTAAAAAGGTAGTGGGGCTAAACTGAAAGTAAATAAAAATTTTAGGCCAAAACTGTAATTAAGCAAAAATTTTAGATTTCCGATGACAGTGGTCAGAAATCGAGTAAGGATGGGTGGATCTGAAAGATTTTGGGTTGGTAAGTATGATGGTGGTGGTGGTTTGTCTGAAAAAGTTATGTTTTTTTTTTTTTTTTTTAAGCTAAACGAAAAAAATCAAAAAGGGAAAAAGGAAAGGTTTTGTGGTAGATGAAGTTAGATTGGTGATACCAGGTTTGGCTCTGATACCAAACTGATGCAGCGGAAGTTTAATGTTCAAAATATTCCGTTGATTCTAGAGAATACCGGAACAAAAGAACAACTAAATTCACGTTGATTCAAAAGAATACCGTGAATTTAGGGGTTAAGACTCGTTGATTCCGTAGAATACCAAGAATTAACTGTTCAAATACTCACAAAGAGATTTGAAAATTGAAATATTATTAAACTCAAAATTCTCTCCTTCAAAGGTTACAAGAGTGAGCTATTTATAGTAGTAGTAATTATCCTAATTCATGAAGGAAAAACAAAATCCTAAATTGAAAGGGAAACAAAATTCTAAATTAGAAAGGAATTTAAAAGTCTTAAACTTTAGTTAATAAGGAAACTAATCCTAGTATAATATGGATTCCTACTCTTCATCAGTAACCTTTTTTCACACGCAAGATCAAGCATGTGCAAGAATTGTAGCAATGCTAACACTCTCGTTATGCTAATGAGTGACACCTTTGTTTTACGGTGAAGTTTCAATCCAACTGATTCAATTATCCAACTTGATCATTTGATCATTTATTTGGCACAAGATTCATATTTAAACTTTTTGCATTCCAGCACAAACTAAAAAAGAAATGAAAATATAAATAGACAAATGGTACTTCCTTTTATTTTATTTTATTTGGAAAGGCCTTTTATTGTTATTATTTGAATTTAAAAATAGCAACAAGTGAGAGATCAAACCAGGGTGACAAAACACAAGGCAAGACGTCATGCAGAGAAAGTTACGTGACACTTGCTATTAACTGCCTCTTTCTCGCTCTTGGATTGGCTAACTTAAAATTTGAAGCACATTTGTCAAAATATTAGTGGACGGGCGTATCATATCATGTGTAAGGTTATCTCCAATAAACATCGGCAAGTTGGCACTTGGCAGCAGCTAATCGCATTGTTGACACACTATTTTTTAATATAAGAAAAAGATGGCAGGCTTGGCCGGCAAGGCAAAGCAACCATTTGGATTGTCAAATGCCCTTCTTCAGAAATCAATAATTGTTATTCCAATCTCCCGACTACTGTTTAATTTCTAGCCTTTGTCTTTTACTCTTCCATCTTTCCCTCCGGTAACAATTTGGTAATTTATCAAAGACAGTCAACAAGGGACAAAAATATTTCATTTTCGCGTTATTTATTTAAATGTATGATTATTTGGAACTTATGAACGAATTGGTTGTTAGAAGAAATGAGAAAAATGTTATCGTCCACAACATCAAACGCAACTTGAGTTGATAGGTTTAAAACTTTGGAGTTAAAATATTCAAATAAAATAAAGATTTTTCATGTTGCTATGACTCAAGTTAGCCGAAGTTAGATGCGTATTTATATGACTTTGTCTATGAAGGTCTATATATGCAACTAGTGGTTTGGACCAAGCAAAAAGAGTCTCATCGGCACAGCTGCAGTGAAGAACAAGGGTGAATTGGCTTGGTCCATTCTCTGTTTCCGAAGAAAATGGCTTCTTATGCAATGGAGGATTTTGTTGGAAATGGGGTTCTCAAAGGACAGCTCCCAAAGCTGTTAGAAGAAGGGTGGGATGATGTTCCAACCCTTAAGGTAATGAATGCAGAGGATATGGATGCAATAAATATGACACAACAACAAAAGGTTGGTTTGTTTTGGGAATGGGGTTTTTTTTTCCCTTCCCCCCCCCCCCCCCCCCCCCCCCCCCCCCCCTCCTTCTTGCAAAAACATGTACAGTTCTTTGTATTTAAGAGTAGCTATTTCCCTTACATGTGAAGCAAGAATCTAAAGTCGATAAGTTTCATCAATGAATTTAAGTTCTGTAGTTCAAAAATTACAATCTAATTTCTGCCCTCAGGACTGACTTTCGTTTACTGTAGGATGCACTAGAAATCAGATCATACCTGCACGATCGTGCTTTGATGCAATATGCTGACATATTTGAGGCCTCTGGAAAATCTCTTCCTGAACTTCTTAACTTAAGCACTGGGGACTTGTCTTCCCAGTTTGGCATGAAGAGAGGTCATATGGCTCGGTTCAAGGACAGAACCAGTGCATGCTCTGATCCCATGCCCAAATCGGATACTCTCACTGCAAGGAATAACAGTAGTATACCATCTAGAAACAATAGCATTTACAAGAGTTATACATCAATCAAATCCACAAAGATGCAGAGTGTAAGATCATCCCTGTCAAGAACCGGTGCAAATAAATCCCTAGAACAATCACTGGCTGATTTTAAGATCAAAGATGGATACACCTTCAAAGGAATTGTAGCTGCGGGACCAGCTGTGCCCCGAGTATGTGGTTGCATACAAGCTCCTCCAGTCAATGAAAAGGTTGCTCCTTACTCTGCCATTGAGAACATCTCAATTCAGAAACTAACCCCTGAGTACAAGATCGGAATGGAGCGTTTGGTGAAAACAAAGACACCTCCAATGAAGGCTTTAGAGTTGTGGCGAGAAAGGCCAGCTGTCCTCCTCTGCATTCGCCGTCCTGGGTAAACACTCCATGTACTTCATATCTTGACTGGCATGTTTAACTCTAAAGACTGCGCTCGTGATTCACTTGTATAGCATGCAAAGTAAATACATATAACCACATCTAGCTATAGATGATCGAGCAGTAATGAGACTTCAATGTCAAATGTTACAAAGGGAAAAATGCTTAGAAAGCTGATTAAGAATTGGATGCAGGCGTATAGAGAAATAATCAACTTTAGCAATAAAAAGATGCATTCTTTCTTCAATTTTTCATGTGTAAAAATTCTGTCCCACTTTTGTTCTTTACATCTCTTGAACTTTAAACAGGTGCATCATGTGCAGAGCAGAAGCTCACCAGTTGTACGCAAAAAAACCAATATTTGATGCCTTGGGAATTCAACTATTTGCTGTTCTTCACGAATACATAGAATCAGAGGTACAGAGAGTTGTGGTAAGACTTATTCTTCTATCAGTTGACTGATCTTTCTTTGACATGTGATTTCCATAGCGCAGGTGAAAGATTTCTGGCCACGATATTGGGGTGGTGTTGTAGTCTATGACCAGGGTATGGAATTCTTTAAAGCTCTCGGGGGTGGAAAGTTGCTCAAGGACAAGTTCCTATCAGGATTTCTTCTAAACCCCCGAGCTATTGCAAACTATAAGCGTGCAAGAACCCTGGGAGTAGAGCAAAACTTTAAAGGTGAAGGTGAAATTAAGGGCGGGCTCTTTATCGTTGGCAGAGGACGAAGTGGTATAGCTTACCAGTTTATCGAGAGGAATTTTGGTGATTGGGCACCTCTAGCTGAAGCAATTGAGATCTGTACCCAACTGCAGGTAAAAATTGTTGGTTTCTCTGATTTTGTAATGCAAATGTTTTCCACTAAAAGAGTTACTAACCATCTTCTGTTCAACCTGAAACAGGACCAACAGCAAGATCAATCAGAGACAATCAAAACATCACAAGAATAGTATTTAAGTTTGCTACAATTTTCACGTCTTCTTCAGATTTACATCTAGTAAATTTCTATTTTCTTTTATTACAGGAGAGAGATCTAGTCTAATTTCATCATTCTTTTCTTAAGGCTTGCCACTTGTATTTCCTTGTGTGGGTTGTATGGATAATAATTTTTTAATTCAAATACTGCAATTTATTCTAACTATTTGAAAGTACTGCTCTTCAAATAAAGTTTTAGCCTGTCGATCACCAAGCAAAAATACTACATCTCCCATTGAAGTTACTACCATGACAAACAAATTGGAATAATATGACACTTATGATTGATCTAGTTGAAACAGTTGGGTTCACATAATATTAAAGTAGGTATTATATACAATATTTTTTCAGCAGTAATTTGCAACATAAACACAATCTTGAGAATTAAATCCAATTCAAAAGACCTTGTTCTTTATTTAATTGACTTATCAAAAACAACATTTTCAGGAAGAAAAAAAAAGGAAAAGCAAAATAGAAAAAGATCTAAATCAAAATGCAACCAAACAATTGCATTCATCTGAAAATGACAAGCAGTACATCACGTGGAAACAGATGAGTCACGGTAATCATGAAAGAAAAATTTAAGCAAGCATTCATATCCAACAGTATCCGTATGAAACTAGGTGTTTGTCAAAGGTTAAGAGGAACTACGTGCTTTGAAGTTGGATGTGAGCCAGACCAGCTAGGTTCTTTCAATTCCCAGCCCACAGGATTGGATGATGGGATCCCACAAATCACATGTGGGTACTAACAATAAATCATTATTCAGAATTCATTGAAGGATACAATGTCCAATGCCCATACCTTATTTCTTACTATTTCTTCAAAAGTTCATATTATTAAGAGGTGAAGGAGTAAAAAGTTGAGAGAAAGTGAAGAGATGGAAAAAGGAGAATTCATGATAAGAGGTGGAGGGAGCTTTGGCCTATGACCGATTTTGAAGAATGTGGGGTTTGTGAAATTTCTCCTTATCCTCGCATTATTTAATTAAAAAAAATACTGCAAGAAATGATCTTCCATGTGCATCATACATACGCCATAGGTTTTTCCAACATCAGAACCATGATCCAATCACACGCAACCATGTAATAAACATGTGTCACACAGAATTAGGCTGACCTTTATGCATCTTTATGTTACCAAAGGAAAATTATAAAAGTTTTAATGTCTTACCTCAGAAACCCAATAGTCCATCAAAGCAAAATTTGAAAAGCTGGCAAACGACTTGGTGCTAGGCAAGCCACCACTCTTTTGGGTTGAACAATGAACAGAGCAAGTTACCTTCCCACTTATAAACTATGTGAATAACTTTTAACCAAACTTTTCCAATAGTCATGATTTCCTTGTTATATAAATTTGACAGCTGGGATCATCAGATCAAAAGTGTACAATATGTATGACCCAACAAAGATGTTCTTATGGAATGATATGGATCCCAAATGTCCTGATGAGAATCCTAAGTAGTGTCATGGTCACCATTTGATGCCCTGTAATACTTGGATTTGGTCGTTCACCTATACCAGGTTTATTTAATTTTTAAAACAGCTATGGCACCCAGGGAACTTCATCACCAGAAATTCCCACACGAGCACTCTCTATTTTTAAATAAATGAAACCTGACAACATCTCATACCAGTATCTCTCTTCGGGTGATCTTTGAAATATATTTAGTGGCGTTGTGGCAATCACTACAAACCCTAAGGTTTTTAACCACTCATATGGGAAGGCCAGGAGGAATAAACAACAATCCAAATGTGATTGTATATTTAATTTTTAGAACAGCTATGGCACCCAGGGAACCTCATCACCAGAAATCCCCACATGAGCATTCTCCATTTTTAAATAAATGAAACCTGACAGCATCTCTTACCAGTATCTCTCTTTGGGTGATCTTTGAAATATATTTAGTGGCGTTGTGGCAATCACTACAAACCCTAAGGTTTTTAACCACTCGTATGGGAAGGCCAGGAGGAATAAACAACAATCCAAATGCGATTGCAAGCTTCTCACTGTGGTGGTTAAGCATCTTTATTTTCTCTGATAACTCAACATCATGAAGAACAGAACTCATATCTGGCACATATCCCTCCTTTATCATTTTGCGGTTTAGTTTCTCCAGCTCAGCATATATTTGATCAGAATATGGACTTGACCAGTCATCTGCTGAAAAAATATGCACTCTGCTCTTGTATTTGATCCAACTACATCCCGGATCCTTCCTCACTCCCTTTTCTCTCATTGTTCTCCTTAATTGGGAAACATGGTCCCATTTGCCTTTGGATGCATAGATACTTGAGAGCAAGACATAGCTTGCAGGGTTATAGGGATCCAATTCCAGAAGAGACTCTGCAGCCCATTTCCCAATTTCCACGTTGCCGTGAATTCTACATGAGCTCAACAAGGTGGCCCAACCAATTGTATCAGGAGGGAAAGGCATTTTATTTATAAAACTTTTTGCTTCTTCTAACCTTCCTGCTCGGCTAAGAATGTCAATCATGCAAGTGTAGTGATCATGAATTGGTCTAATTCCATACTCTTTGACCATTATCTCAAAATAATGACGTCCTTTCTCCACTAATCCCGCTCTGCTGCAAGCTGAAAGAACTCCAATGAGAGTAACTTCATCAGGTTTCAAACCATGGGACAGCATTTTTTCAAACAAATCAATTGTTTCATTGGCTTTTCCAAATTTTGCATACCCTGAAACCAAAGCTGTCCATGAAACTTCATCCCTGACATTCATCTCGTTGAACAGCCGATGAGAATCTTCTATGTTTCCACATTTACCATAAAAAGTAACAAGTGCGTTGGATACTGTAATAAAGGAAATTAAGCCAGTAACTAATGATCGACCATGAAACTGGGTACCCTCTTCCAAGCTTGCCAGATTTGCACAGGAGCTAATTACACTCCCTAGAGTAAAATCATCAGGTTCAATCCCATTTCTCTGCATATTACAAAATATCTTAACAGCTTCTTCACTGCATCCATTCTGGCCATAACCCACCAGCATTGCAGTCCATGAGACAACATTTTTCCGAGCCATTTTCCTGAAAACTGATTCTGCATATTTTATGCTCTTGCACTTGCAATACATATCAACAAGAGCACTTCCCACAAAGACATTATCCTTATGATCATTCCTGATTATAAAAGCATGAATCTGTTTCCCTTCTTCCAAAGCCAACAAACCCCCACAAGCAGTCAATACACTTCCAAATGTAAACTGATCCATAGCCAAGCCTTCCAATCTCATCTCTCTAAACAAATCAATAGCTTCTCTCTCCAAACCATTTTGCATGAGTCCTGTAATCATTGTGGTCCACGAAATCGAATCTTTGTCCTTCATACCACGAAACAACCTCCTTGACTCCTCAACCAACCCACGTCTTAGAAGCCCTGTGATCATCGTATTATACATAACAATATTCTTCTCAGGCAACTCATCAAAACCCCGCTTGGCATCATAAATCAACCCCAATTTTGCATACATATCTACCAAAGGACTACCCACAAACACATATGAGCCAAAACCAAATTTCAAAATATGCCCATGAATCTGTCTCCCCAAATCAACGCAACGTCGACTTGAAGACATTATAAGCATCGTTGAAAATGTAATCCTACTTAAATTACCAAGCCCATCTTTCAACATCAAGTTATAGACCTTAACTGCGTCGTTAACAGAACCATGACTAGCATGCCCTGAAATAAGCAAATTCCAAGAAACACCATCGTGAAATGGCATGTAATGAAACACACTGTTCATTTCGGAAAGATTGCCAGATTTAGAATAAGCAGAGAGAATAGTGTTCCATGAGAAAAGGTTTGGCTGGGCCATTTTGTCGAACAGGCGGCGTGCATACTTAATGTTGCCTACTTTGCTGTAACAATTGACGAGACAGTTCGAAAGAAATGTTTCCGGGTCCGTCAAGGTTTTGATTATAAGGCAGTGGATTTTCTTGAGTTGCGATTGGTCTTTGTTTTCGCAGCAGAGTTTTAGCAAGGAAGCGTAGTGGTTGGAAGGTGAAGACATGTGTCGTGTTGTGCTTACTGGCGGGAACTGCTCTTAACCTTACTGCCACCGAGTTTGTTGTCAGAAAACAAAAACAAAAACAAAAACAAAACGATCCCGAACTGGAAACTGTGTTCATATGGGCTCCATCCAGTTCATGTACTTAGACGACTGCGACCCCATGGGGCGCCGTCGAATGGCCACATCATTTTTTTTTTTTAAATTTCGGTTGACTTTTTAATTGGGTAATTTTTAAAAACCTCCCCTGAGGTTTGGGCTTGTTGCAAATAGATGGCGAGAATTGATTTATTTGTAAAAAACCCCCTACCGTCAGTTAAGTTTAACATTGACCGTTAGTTGACCGTGCAAAGACAATATTACCCTTACCCTTAACAATAGTTTGTAAACGAAAATAACTAAAAAAAAATCAAAATTATTGGTGCAAAAAGCACAAACCCTATTTTTTGAATAATTTTTATCCTTGTCAATTCTAAAAATTTACAATATCAATAGTTAAAGATTATGACTATTTCATTTTTAAATTTTTAATTTTATCTTTCTTGTAGGAATTTTAAGGAAATATCAATAATTTAAAGAGGATTTTTTAATTTTTTAATTTTAACTTTTTTATAGAAACTTTAAGAAAATATCAATAATTTAAAAAGTGTAAAATAGCTAATAATTTTGGTTTTTTTTTTAGTTATTTTCGTTTACAAACTATTGTTAAGGGTAAGGGTAATATTGTCTTTGCACGGTCAACTAACGGTCAATGTTAAACTTAACTGACGGTAGGGGGTTTTTTATAAATAAATCAATTCTCGTCATCTACTTGCAACAAGCCCAAACCTCAGGGGAGGTTTTTAAAAATTACCCCTTTTTAATTATTAGATGCTGCGTAGACTGAGATGTACCGTGTCCTCGGCCACTAACGCAGTCGATCCCTAAATTACTAATTAAAATATAAACGAAGTTATGAGTGATATTGCTACGTATTATTCAAAATATAATATATTTTGTTTAAAAATTACTAATTTTTACTCTATAGACAGACTATCAAGGGTATGTTTGAATTTAATTTAATTTAGTGTCATTTTTTTTATTTTTTGGGTTTTTTCTTTTGGTGGGAGGGCTACTCACTAATTTTGTACATGGATCAAGACATCATTTACAACCCCATTTCCTTTCACTCAAATGTCACAGAATATAAATTTTAATTTTGAGGGAAAAAGAAAATAGAAACTATTTTTGGTCTAAAATACAAATGATTGCACATTATGTTTAATAATGGAGAGAGGTCAGATTCCAGGCTGTTAATCCGACTAACATCCCTTTTTCTTCTTAGGCTTGTATTTTCCCTGTTCTAGACTCAGAATGAGAATGAGAATGAACCATTCATAAAACTCACATGCATTTTTATTTGCATCTCACAGTGGATATGCTTCTATCTTATGCACTACCAGATTCTCGAATTGATTGATAACCCCGCCCTCGGACAAATTCCAATTAAAAAAATCCTGAGCATAATCCAGTCAAAGAGTATACACCTTTCCGTGTGTAATTTTATCCTCTAGGGATTTCCATGACACAGAATATTGTGAGCTGTAAATATAGCTGGCTAAACTGAAGCACTCTTGATTTAGGCACAAGTTCCAAGCTCAGGCTCTTCAGGATTCTTCTTGATATGAAGAGTTGGAAGAAGAGTCAAATGAAGAATCCCATGAACAACAATCCAAATACGTCACATGTTATTATTCAATGGGTGCTAGGCAGGATCAGATAACAATTTTTGGCGCGATGGGACTAACAGGAAAAGGATAGCATTACATTGGTCATGGATAGTAGATATAATTAGAAAATACAACTTTTAATTCTGAGCAGAACAAGAACTCGAGGCTTCCACTGCTATTTTGTAAATTATATCCGTATCAGATGAGACTCCTGCTTGTCCACAAGTTTACAACCTATCTCATGAGATATTGGAATATCAATCTATACATTCTTTGATCCGGACATGGGACATGTTCTAAGCTATTCTATTCCCATGAACGACATCACTTTTTCACAACTGATAGTTTAAACAGAAAAACAAGAAGGTTACTGCTGCATCATAATACCTGAGGATCCTCGAGGCTTAAGAGATGATCCCCAGCTTCGTTTATGAACCGATCCTCCCAAGTTCTGGTACCATCTCGGCAGCATCTCAATTAACAAATAGCGATGAAGCAGGAACGTGGTAATAGCTTTGTTTACTTATATATCCTTCATATTCAATAAAGGAACTCTCATGAGCTTTCCTGTCATCTTAAGCCAGTAATGCAAAGGTATATACGGGGCCGTATCAGTTCGATTGGCATAAAACAAATAAAAATTTATCAAAGTTCAACTTTCATATGACCCGGTGGTGTAGACCCTGCAAATGTTGTAGAGAACTCTTTATTAATCTCAAAAAACTTGGAAAATAAGAAAATAGTGAAATTAACAAATCATACCATTTACATCTTGGCTGTCAGAGGGAGCACTAGTTCCATAACTCATCTGGACAACATTGTGTAGCTCATCTTCCCAGACATTGGCTACCTAGTCAAATAGAGCAAATGAAAGGTCAACTGTATCACCCAGAAACAAAGGCAGACTACATCACTTGAGATTAAGGATTGGGGTGTGGGTTGTGGAGCTCATCTTCATAATTATCTTACTGTGGATAGAAAGATACCTGAGATGGCTCCTTGAATCCTCCAGTCATTGGGGTCAACTGGGAGTTAATAGTTCTCCGAAGTATGTCAGAAGGGTTCCCCATGCCAGGAAGAGCACCATGCATGAGTCCTGCTTGAGATTGATGTACTGGAGGATAAACCAAAGGCATATCAGGAGAAAACCCCAGAGTAGATGAAGGACCAGCTCGTGATTGAAGCACCTGTTTAAGAAAACATTCTTGAGACCTAAGATAATGCAAGAATACTCGAGGAAATTTGCATTACTGAAATGCTCTCCAAATCACTTACATCTTTTGCTAGCAGCTCTTCTATGTTGAAATCCAGTCGCGGATTTACCGTTGCGAGTTTCATTGACAGAAACTGGAGAAAATAAAACAGGAAGTGATACAGAAATGGGTCACAATCAATAACCATGAAAAGTTTCAGACAGTAGTATATTCTGCTAAGAAGTTAACTAATCATTTATGGTAGTCTCAAAGCCACTGGGCTAATGCGATAAACCACAAGTTATTATGCTGGTTTATTGACATAGACCACAAGTGCAATGTACACGACCCATGCATCATCAAAATTTTTGAGGAAATATAAGTGTCCATGCCATATCGAAAACAAATTGGCATCAAAATTTTTTAGGAAATATAAGTGTCCATGCTACATCGAAAACAAATTGGCAGTACGCTGTATCATTTACAAGCAACAAATGTGGAAAAAGAAGGGAAAATTGGAATTTTTGGAATTTTCTCCCCATACCTCAACCTGCCGCTGCAGTGATTGGACATAGTTAATAATCTCATCCAGCATTACAGCCTTGCCGGTGACCTGCAAAAACCAATCAATTTAAATAATGTGAATTTCAATATAATACTGAATTCTGCTGAGAGTTTGTCTTATTGGACTTCCTAAACTGTCAAATCCAATTAACAAACCTTGCTACAACCAGGCACGAGATCTTGAAGAAATTTCATCCTCTCACTGATCTTTTCCCTTCTCACCTGTAGTCAAAATTAACGAATTACAATTTCTGCACAAGACTATAAACTTTTTTAACCAGACACTTGCTCACAAAAATAGAAATACTAAAAGAAAAATGAAAAAAGAAAGGGCTCCATGTAAAATCCTTACTCTTTCAGCAAGACTATGGCTATTTGTTGCCTGGCCTCTTCGAGCTCTGACATGAATATATTCTTCTTTTGGTGGATCTGAAGTTTGAGATCCCTGTTTTCCCTGTTTTCCAGCAGACTTATTTCCAGTTGAGGATGGCTTATGATCTCCCTTCCGTTGATTTTCAGTGTTGTCCTTTGCAGCTTCACCTGATGACTGGCCTCCCTTGGCTTGATCAAACTCAATATCCTACCACCAAACCCCCCCCCCCCCAAAAAAATATATATAAATAAATAAATAATAATTAAAAAAATGTGAAAAAAGGGAAAAAAAAAAACAGAGACAAGTTACAATTGAAAAGATTTTTTTTTAAAGGATGGAAAAAATGGTTTCTACCTGGCCATTCCTTTTTCTTTTCTTTGAAGATAGACCCTTAGCAGAAGGTTCCCCACCGGTTCCCTCTACCGCAGATGGCTCATCTTGACCACCACCTCCACTGAACTCAGCTTCATCAGAGTCACCACCAGACCCACCAACACCTTGTTTTGCTTCTCCATGAGAATTCACTAGGCTCTCACCTTTTCTTTCATTCTTTAGTGTGCTCCCATCACTAGCTCCATGTTCAACAGACAATGAAGCATCTTTAGAAACTTCAGCCACATTCATCTCATTCTTCTGAGACTGACCGCCAGACAGTGATTTCAACCCATTACCGGCAAACACTTCTTGTGGCCCTTGCATCATCCCCCTACCCCTAGAATAAAGGCCTGTCGGTTCAGGAGTGCCAAAAGTGTTCATCATATCACAAAAATTCCCACCACTGAAGGAAGAAAATCTGGCCGCTCGCTCTATGAATGCAGAATCAGCTGGGAACTGAGATAAGCTTTGCGGGAACATTCCAGGGGCATTTGGTAAGAAAATGCCTCCTTTTATCATTGAACTAGCTGGATTCCATCCAATATCAAGTGGTCTATCAATACAACTTCTCAAAGAGGCAGAACTTCCTTTTCTAATTCCTAAAGCATTTGAAGAGCTTGCATTGTGTTGGGCATCAATATTACAATACCCCAAACTCTGCGAGTTGGTAGGATGGTCCCAAATGGTTTGGTTAAATGAATCCACCATTGGAGCAGAAGAACATGAAGACGAACCAACTCCCAGTGGATTACCAGTGGGAACCAAATTTAGAGCCGCATTTGCAAGATTGGCACCGCTAAATTGCCAGTCTGAAGACATATTAGGTGAATGATAGTCCATAGGATTATCATTCCTCTTTTCTAACACAAATTTATCCTTGTCACTCATATCCATCTCTCCTTAACAAGAACAGCAGAAGTGACCAACAATAGATGGCTTTCTCTCACAATTGTGGTTGAACAACCAGCAAGCAATCAATAGAAATTCACTAAAGGGAATTGGAACCTTTAAAATTGACAACCGCTAAAAAGCCCAAGTGGCTAGATCAGATTAGCCCCAAGATCAAAGACACTTAAAGGGAGGATATGAAAAAGAAAAGCATAACACAAAGTAAAAGGAAAAAAAAAACTATCTAATTCCCAGACACATATTAAATTATCACTTCACAAAGAAGTTTTACCCCAAAAGAACAGAAAGTCTGAAACTTACAATTTAAGAAACTTAACAGCAGTCCCAAAGATATTCCTTCGAAAGCCTCAATCCTCCCAGAAGGAATGAAACAAAGTAAGCGTCTGTGCTAACCGAGGAGGCAGACCCAAGCAGACCCACTACAGTACAGTTAATAAGGTTATAGACCTAACAAAATAGTGAAAATATGTAGTAACAAAAATCGCACAACACAAATTTGAGCAGCTATCAAATAAATTTCAAAGAAGGGAAGTCTGAAAAAGTCTGAACAAGAAGCGGCCAATTAAGAAAGTAACATTGATTTCGGTACAATAAATAAGACCCCCTCCCATTCAAACCCTAGTCAGAGTTACCAGAGACACAGAGAAAGAGGAAGAGAGAAAAAGCTAACTAAAAGTGGTGGCTAGAGAAAATATACTGACTTCAGATTCTGTGCTATACTTTTTGTGCTCTGCCTTCCAGTCAAGCTAGCTTTTTTTATCTCATAAAAATACAGACTTTATTCAATTTTGCCTCAAGAACCTCCTGTTTTCTTGCTCAACAACAACTGAACTGATGCGCTCACACACACACAGAAAGATCGAAACTTTAAAGAGAAAAACAAAATCAAAGAAATGGGTATTCGTGAGAGAGTGAAAGGGAAGAGTAACGGCAAAGGTCCTGCATTTATACCCACGCTTGCATAAAAAAGAGAGCTCTTTGATCATTAACCACCGCCACTGCTACTGTTAAAATTATATTATAAAGAGGTAAACAACTTTTCTTTTTTTTCCTTTAACTTTTAAAAACAACTTTAATTAATTAGAGTGTTTTAGTTTAACGAGTCATTTTTTAACTGATAATTATAACAGTTTGAGCTAGCTTCTGACATTGCCAACTCTTGCAAGGGAGGAGGTCTTTTTTGTAGTTTATTTCATTGTCTTTGATTATTGTCTCGGAAACAGAGCTTTTAATGAGAGCTTTAATGGGAGAGTTTGTTTGGTCAAGAACCCAAAATCTAGCTAGCTCATTTTCATACTTATAGTTTAATTTTGATCTATTAATAAAGATTCTAAGCATGAGATTTGTATCATTTTGAGGGAGAGTTGTATTTGTTTTATATCCAATTGTATGATAACTTGACTGTCTTATCTATCTTTTTTGTTCTGTTAGTCTGTGAAAGCTTGGAGAAAAAGAAAACAAATACATTTATTGTATACAACTTAAATTTTCCATTTTTTTTTTAGCTTCACAAAGGATTTTTTTTTTTAAAAAATTATGTGCATTGTGCAATGTTGTGTGTTAAACTGTTAATCCATTATTATATTAGTATTAAATCGGTGCAAGATGGGCAGCTTGCTTTACTGGACGTTTAAAGGTTGATCTAATTTATTATGCAAGCAGAATTTGTGAGTTGCATGAATTAGGTTCCTTTGACTTTTACCTAACACATGTAACTTTTAAATTCTTTTCCATCTTTAATTTTCTAGCATGCTTATCTGAAATTGCTTTAAAAGAATAAAAAAAAGAGGAAAAAAAAACAACTTATAGCATAAATTTTAGACTGAAATATTATTTAGAAAAAAAAAAAATTAGAAGTACAACATTAAAATGGTAAAAGAAATGACCAGAAATATTGATACATCATCGTATCAAGTATAAAATGTAAAGGTTTACGGGGCTTAAATACAAAATTTAGGACAAAACTTAAGACTCAAGCTTTAGTTAGGACAGCATCTTACAACACGTATATTGATTCTGTCTACTGTGAAACTTTAAAACTAAGAGAAACAAAACAGCCTCACACTAAGATTTAAAAGAAATTTATGGGATTGACCTAATTTATCTCACTCATCTATTGTAGGTAAAAATTGAAGAACCTCATTTCAAACAAAGAAGAATTTTACTACTGGTGAATAATCACTTTAAAAAAACTAAATAATAGTGTTACACATCTCAAATTATTTATCCCAAAAAATTATCACAAATGACATGACATTCATCAATTGGTTAGTGAAGATTATACAATTAATTAATTTAGATCTTGTAAAGAATTACTGACCAATCAATGAATAGCATATAATTTAGGATGGAATTTGGGATAAAAAAATTTAAGATGTCTATCATTACTCAAAACTAAATGATAGAGAAATAACACAAATCTAAATGTTGGAGAAGTAACACAAATATAGTTAGTTGTATGTTCAAATCCATCTTGTATTAATTATGATTATTATATATTTTCACTATCTATTAATAGTAAATATTTACCAAATCACATATACTTTGTTCTTAAAAGTTGAAACCCACAACAATTATTAACAAGAACACTCAATTATCATTTATGCAGTGGATTATCTCTTAAGTACAAAGTATATATAACAGTTCTCTTATCGTATTAGTAAAGGGACAGCTTCTTTTTCATTTTTTCCAATCTTGCTTAGCTATATTGATTATTCGAATTTCTCAATTCTTACTGGAAAATTTAATACCTTCTTTTTTTATTTGCTTTTTGAAAGTGATACCTTCCTTCTTGATATTGCTATTATTGTCGTGAACTGTAACATGAAATCCAAAGTGAGCGCATACTGACATCAGTGTTAGGCTTGCAGGATAAGAACAATTTATGTATTTGATTTTAGAACCAACCTTCAAATTTAATAGATTCTCTCTTTTGGATTCTAGGCAAAATCGAGGTCGATGTAATAGACTTTGCGTTGGCAATTCAATAAATTCTTTTTCGTTTGCTTTGATTTTTTTATTTCAACCCCACTTAAATCAAACTTTATTTTCAAATTGATTACTTCAGTTCAATCTGGTCCATTACCGTATTCTTTTTGCTTTCTTTTTCACTTCTTTGACAAGCTATCCATTATGATAAATTAGATTGATTGAATTTGATCAGAAATCACCTGATTAATACATCACGTTGAACTTTTATCCGAACATCAAAATGAATTGAATCCAATTTGAAATGTATATACATCAAGTAAATGACATCTCATTTGATTGAATATTAATAAACAATTTTTAATGAACTGGCGATGCTGTTGATAAAACAGTGATACCGAAAGTGATTGCTAACCAGGTTCATATTGTTATGGGGACAAGAAGTTTTTTTAGGTGGAAGTTTTTCAAACTTAGTTCGCAACTTTCTCAACAGGCTAACAATCAAGATTTTGTTTTTAAATCCATTTTGATTACCCTTTTGAGAGATTCTTTAATATTAACAAAATTTTCAGAACGGTGGTTGAAGATCGACATGGGCTTAATTACAGAATAAATCAGGAGACTTGCTTAGAAAAGGGTAATCAAATCTAGTGGCTGTGATCATATCACTGATATTCTCAGAGTGTTGACTCGTCAAATTGGAACTGCTCTTCTCTTCCTTTGAACAAAGGCCTAATTAATTATGTAGGTCATCCATGAATAATAAAAAAATCTAAAAGATAAAAAGAGTAGATTATAATTATAATTATTCTGTTAACTTGTTTCAATATTTTACCACTTTATATAATTGATGGACTGTCCCTTTTCTCTCTTTTTCTTATGTCATTATTAGTTGGCATTGGGACTTGCAATCTCTAAGACCTAAGCTTTAGAATAATGGAATCTCTCTCTCTCACTTTATTTTATAAAACCCTAATCTTTTACTTAGCCCTAAGCAATTTACTTAATTAAATATGGCCATGTTAGAGGTAAAAATCATTTGTGTTGATTGGGTTGGTTTTACAAGGTATGTTTGAGAAGAAAAACAAAAACAAAAATTTTAATTAAGAAATCTTCTAGTGTACATTGTACAATAGTATAGTCCAAAGGCGAAAAAGCTAAACCCTAATAAAGAAACGGGCATGAGATTCCTCGATAATATTTTTCCTCCAATAAGAAAGTGAGTAAAGCCAAAAACCAGCCATTGGGTTATTGCCAACTGTACTATTTCCATATAATAAATAAAAATATAAAACCATTTGCATATAAGCATATTAAAATGAAGGGCTGTTTCATGACTGGCATGGCTTTTTTTTTTTGTGGAAACCGAAAGCCAAGCAAGCAATAACCAAATCCTATACATTCAAAGCAACATGGGATGGGAGTTGGGGATTCGAGATCTCTTAAGCAGAGCTTTAGAATTCTTTAACTTGAATCAAAGACTCTGTATCATTGATCATTACTCTCTCTCTCTCTCTCTCTCTTTTTAATTCTTTCATGCTAATGAAAATGTTGTTCACAAAATAAATTAAAGTTTGGGCTTTAATCAATTAAGAGACGCACGTCTATAAGACTTTGTGTAAGATTATGCCATTGTCACAACTACTGTACTTAATTACACTATTTAAATATTGCATTAAATCTTGTATTTTACTTAAAGCTTGTAAGGGGTATTCTTAGAATGGCTTATAATACTCAAACGTACGACAATTAACAGCTATTAGGTTTAGGTATACAAATGTTCTTCCCCAGTTGTGCATTGAACATAAACCCCTTTTTTTTTATTGTTCATCTGTATCACACATTCACAGCTCATTGGTTTGACTAGCTTGGCATGGTCTCTCATTTTATCTTGAATCTGCATGCTTTAAACGTTTAGGTCATAGATATGGCTTGGAAAAATATGCAAAGATCTTGAATTAATATGAGGAGGGGGTTAATGTCAGTTGGGTCTCTGCAAAAGGACGTTAAAATTAAAATTTTAAATGATTCTTCTTTGACAAAATTAAGAGTTTTGTGAATTTCATGCAAACATCATCGCAACATAGCAATATGAGATGGAGGTTGAATGATAGTATGCAAACTTTTGCAGGAGCTCCCTTTTGGGTTCACTTTTTTCACAGACCAAAAATTGCAAAAGATTCATTCACCTTTTCTCAGTGGAAGATGCTACTTGGAAATGTGAGAAACTTTTCTCTTCTTTTTCTCCCATCAAACTTTTTTTTTTTTTTTTTTGTGATCACTCAGTCATGTGAATCTTTGAAATTTAATGTAGCATGATGGGACCCCATGGGTTGGAGATTCGTGATATAAAAGAGTAGCTGGTATTGTTCCAATCAAATTCTTACTAGGTTACACAAGATGTTTTCACTTTTAAACAATGATTAGTTTGAAAATGTATGTATGTATGTATATGTATGTATGTATGTGTGTGTGTGTGTGTTTTTTTTTTATTGGAGGGTAAATGTCAACTAAACAGTAGGATACATGGCCTAATTAGCTAATCTGGTCCCCATATGTTTCTTCCTCGTGCTGTAAAGTACATGCTTATGTTTTATACTGTCCTCATTCACATAATATGTATATAGTACACATAATAAAAACCTTAGAAGCAAGTGCAACACCTCAAGACGGGGAGGTGTTAGAATCAAGAGCGGGGCCGGCCAAAATTAGAAATATGGGGGTGAAAATCATAGGAGTAAATTGCTCGGGAAAAAAGTTCAAAAATAATAACGTAAAAACAAGGCGTAAAATGTCAAAAAAAATAAAATAAAGTTAGAAAGAGGCCAAACCATAATAAAATGTTTTATGGGGTTAAAATTATAAACATCACTTTTACAAATATGGACACGCCCTTGGTCAAAGTCCATGTCACCCGGTGATCAAGAAGAGTTGTTGAGATATATTCGTAGAGCTCTTTCTTGAACAGTAAAATAAATTTTTCGAATTTCCAAAAGTAAGACCGTGCTGACTCAAATTCAAAGCAAACAGTGTCATATTGTCAACGAGTGATGAGCTTCACGAAATGAAAAAACCCCAGCTCAATTGAACTGTAACTTAAATGAATTGAATTATGTGTAAAGTAACTTTATTTTTGTGTTGAGTTGTTCGAAAGAGCTCCATCTGGAAAATGAATGGATGCACTAGAATAGGCTCAGGCAGCAGCCATGTGAAATGGTTTGTCACAAAACAAAAAAAAATTGAAAATGACTGTTAACTTATAATCTACGTAAAAGAAAATCTTTAAAAATACTGTCTCAAAAGAAAAATCGGCAATGATGTGGAGTGCACA
Source organism: Citrus x clementina (assembly GCF_000493195.1). Lineage (NCBI taxonomy): Eukaryota > Viridiplantae > Streptophyta > Magnoliopsida > Sapindales > Rutaceae > Citrus > Citrus x clementina. The sequence continues at coordinate 20,262,977 of NW_006262274.1, read as the reverse complement.
AATGCTTTGCAAAATGAGTCATTAAATTGTCGTTGGATTTTATCAAGTATATTTCTCTAAAATACAAGTTCAAAAACAGAATCATTATTTAGGGTTTTTGGTCACCATCCAATTGGAGAGACTTAACCTAACTATATGGCTCACCAAGCTACACTGCTGGTTCTTTCAGATTTGTCGCCATCACTAATTGTTGGAATTTTCTTAGTATTTACGAGATTAATTTTGATTGTTCTAAGATTCGCATGTGTACTCATTTTCTTACATTTTGTGCCACCACTTCAAATTTAAGTTTGAACATTATTACCAATGGGCCTTCGGTGCAAGAGTTCCAACCTCCATAAGAGTTTTATGAATGTTAGTTTCAGTACTCCCTCAATTATCAACTAATTGAATGGAGATAATCTCTTCCTTACGAAATGTGAATGGAGTACGCACCCCTCGAATATTAGGGAGTGTTTAAAATATATGGGCAAATACTTCAGTGTGTTAATGTATGATGGTGGACCATGTTGTTTGGTACGATTGTAAATATTGTAATTGTAATGTCTGATATAATATCAGTAACAATATCTGTATAACATAATTCAAAAAAAAAAATTTGAACATTATTAAATCTCACTTTTTGTTAGCTAGAATCTCGCAAAGAGAAGTGTAAGCTTTTTAGTTTATTTTGTGATAATTATATATACTTTGGGTAATTGATTGGCATATGAATATTTTCTGGAATGAAAAAAATATTTTATTAATAGTTGTTTTCAGTAATTATTGTTTAAAAACAAGAAGAAAAAAAATCGATATAGGTCGAAATTAGCCCAAACATTAGCAATCTTATTTTCTCCTCTATGAATATGAGTCACATGGAACCAATTTAATGATGCATGGAAAATTATCCACAAAACTATCTTAATCATTGACTGGAAACAAATCTTAAGTGATAATAGTTACTTATGATGAGATGAAACCTAACAAATTTTGATCGGAAAATGTATGTCCCCACCAAATCTAAGGAAGCAAAAATTGACCTAACCATACGCCAAATTTCGCAAAGTGTACCTAGGCACTTAAAATTAGTTAAACATCCATTCCGAGTTTCAAGTGAGATGATGGGTCTAGAAAGCTGAAAAAATTAAAAAAAAAAAAAAAAGACATCATCTTCTCCATTACATTTTTGATGTTATTTTGTAAAAGAATCTACAAACCCATGTTGAGAAAAGCCCTTCAAATCTTTTGTACATGATATTCAGTGTTATTATTTTTAAGGCATGAGATAAATAGTGTTGTTTGAAAGCACGTTTTTCTTACTAATTTCCTGCTGCAATGGTTGAGTGGCTGAGATTTGAGAACAGTGTCCAATTGGCTTCTATATTTAGGATTTCTTGAGTGTTGATGGCAGAGTTTTTTATGTTTTGGACATTCCAAAAAAGGTTTTGAAATTGACCCCTTTTTTTTTTTTTTTTAAAAAAAATTTTCAACGGTGTTGCTTTTATAGTGACTTACAAGAAATTGCATACGCGGGATATTTTCAAAGGCTAAATTTAAGATTTTAAACTCCGTATCTTCTGTCACTAGCCAGGGTTAAGTCCTTGGACTCAACTCCATGTGCCAAAAAGGGAGGAGTCTCCATGGCTACGTGTCCCAAAACCTTGACTGGCTCACATGGCCAGATCATAGCAGTGGAATTGGTGGATTTAGTGTTTCATCACTGAAAATGATAACCACCAAATAATTTTAAGCCTGCGGCTACGTGGGAGATGCTCTAATGTAGAGTAGCCACATCAACGGTTGAAAACACGTGAAAAATCTGAAATAATTATAACAATATGCATCTAATAATTGATGCAGTTGTTTTACATTGGAGATGTTCCAATATAATAAGGCCCAAATTTTAAATATGAGTGTGGTTAAATTAGTAATCCAAAAGGTCCTATCCATAAAATTTCTATTTATCTGTGATCTAAATATTGGTAAAAATTCAGTTTATAATTGGTTCCATTACTTCAAGTATTCTAAAAGGTACTGACAAAAATAAGTGACAAGAATAGAAAAAATAATAAATGAGAAATTTAAAAATTTTGGAATGAGAATTAATAAGTTATTAAAAATTATTTTTTCTCTAAAATTTTTATTATATTGCAATACAAATTTGTCGAAACTAATCTTTTGATCAGTAAGTAAACAAATAGATTACGAAGGATAAATGTGCTCCAAAGGAGAAATTTACTCTCAACAAGGTATAAATCTATTCCCATAAGCAATTGAAGTAACGAGCGAAAGGAATAGACCTGTCAGGAGAGATCTATCCACTCACAAACGGATTGGAAACAAATATACGTCAACTAAAGTAGTTAAACTATCTTTTTAAGAAATTGAAAGGGTGATAAGAGCCACCCACCCACTAAAATAATAGCTCCCCAGAGTAATATTTCCTATTAAAAATAATGATTGTTTAATTGAAAGGAGCTGTACTTTATGGGCCCATTTTATGGCCAACATGTAATTGTAACCCACAAATATAGTGGTCCAAAGTCCAAACCCAGTTTCTTGTTTGGCAACAAAAGGAAAATTGATTCTTGTCAAGATTATTGGTTGATGAGTGTAAGCCATTTTCCAATCGAATTGTTGTATCTTTCAATCCGAAATGGGAATATGGAATCAGTACATTAGTAGAATTAATTAAACATCGCCCTAGCACAAACCCTCAGTCCACATTTTGCTTAACAAACAAACAATATGCCCTAGTGCTTTTAAAATTAACCCGAAACACAAGAATTAGGTCCATATGTTAGGTGCTTCTTGCAAGTTGCCGCCAAATCTCGAAGCCCAACGAAGATAAACGAGTGATTCTATCCAGGCCATGTGTGTAATTCCAAGCCCATATCATAGTTTCGACGTCCAAAAAAGAAATACAGAGTGCGATTAATTGTATTGACTATAATATATTACATTAAGATACATTACATTAAGCTGTAATGTAATCCTATGTTTGATGTAATATGATATTGTATTATATACAATAATATTATTTTTACATTAATGTTAAGATTAAAAATAATATTATTAATATTTTAGGATTTTATTATTAATTTTTTAAATCCAGTATTAAATAATTATTTTATATATCAATTACTACAACATAAAAATGATTTCATAATATACTATTATTGAATAAATATTATAATATTATATTATTAATAATATTCTATTATAATATAATTGATTTCTGTATATTAGTTATTGTAATATTGTTCAATCATATTATAATATGGTATAATTAAATATTATATCGTAAAAAAGCAATAATATATGACATTATATAATAATGTCATATAAATTATTTTATACTACAAAACAATATAATATTAAATATTAAATTTATTATTACTGTCTGACATCATTATTAAGGTTAATTTTTTAAATATAAATATAAATTACTGTTTTCATGATTTAAATTTATTATAATTTATTAAATAATAAAAACTAAATGGTTATATTTAAAATACATATAACGTTTTAATCTAATATAGCCTAAATTCTACCCCCAGTAGGTTTATTTTATACACCTTTCATTATATTAATCATCTTTTTAATGCTATGCAATGTAACCAGAAGTTGCAACTAAATATGGGTTAGCATAAAAGCAATAATATAAACTGTTAAAATGCACCCATAATAATAAGTGTAGTTGAAACACTTTGTATTTTAATCTTATGACCTAATTATTCTTTTTTTTTTGTGTATTTCTTTTGTGTTCATTTAGGGTGCGTTTGGTACATGTATTGTATTATGCTGTATTGTATTATTTTAATGCTGGTGTATTGTATTATGCTGTATTGCATTAGCACTGTATTATAATAATACTGTACAATGTTTGGTACTACACTGTACTGTAATAATTTTTTTAATTAATTTAAATTAAATATTATATTATATTATATTATAGTACATTAATATACTTAAATTGTATTAATATTTTATATTATTATTAATTTTAAATTAATATTATTCAAATTTATTCATATTTAACTATTTATTATTAGTTATAATAAATTATAATGTAAAAAAATAATATAATATAATAATATTGAATAATAAATTACATCTTTATTAATTTATATTAATAATTATAATATAAAAATAATATTAAATTAAAAGTTATATTTAATAATAATTATTATTATTATTATAAAGTAAAAGTCAAAAAGCAAAACTCAAAAAGTAAAAAAGAAAAACTCAAAAAGCAGGACTCCAGCGACAGTTGTAAAAGCAAAAAGGGAGAGAGAGAGAAAAAAAAAAAAAAAAAACAAGCACCAGTTGTCGCATTAGTTTGGGCTTTTAATGTGGTGGCTCTGTAGTTTTTTATTTGCCAAACATGGATTTGTGTAAAATTAATACAATGAGGGGCTTTAATACAACAACCAAATAAGCCCTTAGTTAATTGGTCAACAACGTCATCAATTTTATTTTAAGTTTTGTTACGAGAAAGGCTGATATAGTGTGCGCTGTGTTTTCAATGGCAACGCAAATTTACCAATAAAAATTTGTCACATGTCCCATCATGCACTTGATCAAAATTCTCTTTTGAATGTCAAATGAAATAAAATTTTAATAAGTCAAATGCTAAGTTATAGCATGCTGTAACTTACTACTCTCACAAAAAATAATAAAATTACTTACAGCTCTACCGTTGTATTACTGTTCATGTGAGAGGAGTAAATTACAGTCGTCTATAAGTTAGTTGGATCTTTTTAATAAATAATGAAATTACATATGACAATACATTTGTTATATTTGATGCCATTTAATCAGTATTTATGCACAAATATGATGTAATAAATATAATCCTAATCTTATTGGCATGGCTTTCTCATGGCCTTAATCCCATTCCATTGATTTTTTAGTTAAATACGATGAAAGTAACAATCTCCAATTTATATTGTAAAAAACAAGAATTGGAGGAAGGTCAAAAGCCTTTCTCCTTAAATAGTGATACATTTTTATTATACATGGTAACTTATCAAAAATATTTAGGTAGTCTTTGTATCCTAAGAAGCAATATTTTATTAATGACTTATGGACCAAGCATTTAACTGCTTCTAGGTGACAATTATTAAACCGCTTAACATATAACTCAGGCTTCACTAACAAATCACTTGAGTTAGATTCTTATTGAAAAGGGTCTCTTATTCATTTTTGTAAAATAAGTCCTTGGGTTGATATTGTGATGCAGGAACTTTTAAAATTAATTACCG
>NW_006262274.1:20193704-20257628 GCF_000493195.1 Citrus x clementina | reverse complement strand
ATAAACGTTACTTAAAAAAAAAGAAAAAGAAAAAAATTGGCAAAACGTTGTAACTTATGGCACCAAAACTCAATAATTGCAACTGCGTCTACGTATACTGCCGTGTGCTTCAACGTGCGTCGATCATGACCCTCGCAGTAAGCAATCACCACTTGTCCTGACTCTGAAAACAAGACAACTACACCTCCGGCTCATTTTAGACGCACCCAGACCCAGTCAACTGATCACGGGAACTCAACGGTATCATGAAATGAGAGGTCGTTAAAAAGAGTTTTGCGAACTATCTCTTGTCTGAATCTGTGATCACAACACAACCCTTTGAAGATATTTGCATAATTAAGGTACTTGCTTCTAAATCCATCTTCTAATTTTTGTATGATAATTTTCTTTTTTAAAATTTAGTTAGCTCTATTAATATCAGCGTGTGTATACTTTTGCTGAGCTCATTCTCTGATCTGTAGTTTAAGGGTTTTTAAAGTTTTTGGTACATGTCATTATTTAATACAGAAATTAACTTCTTGGCAAATTTAGTGAACTAAATGTGAATCAATAAATTGTCTTGAGCAAATTAGAATGTGATATGACTGATAAACTGTTTTGCCCCTTTTTCTTTTTTGAACTTCAAAGCCTTGTACAGATTATTTGCTGATTTTAATGCTCATTGCTCTTAGTTTCGTAACCTTAAGAGAGGATTTTTGAGAAGTGATTTGTGAGCTATATTTGGCGAGGGGAGAATGACGATTGCTAATTGTGAACTGAATTGTGAATTCCTTTTTTTTGTTTTTTGTTGAAATTTTGACTACTACTTGCAATATCTCATGAACTCCAAACTGGATGCTGCAAATCAACATCCTGTGTTCTTTCTTGATCCATGCCTATTTCTGTCAGTTTCAGTGCTCCCTCTCTTCTGCACTAGTTGTATGAGTTCATATAAGAAATTCTCAATGCTTATCTATTTTTGTCATTTCCTAGGCTGCTTAACCAAAGAATTGATCAATGGGTATGAATGAACAAGCTGTTGATGACACGTGCATTGGAAATCCAGAGCCAGACAAAGGTTGTTTACATGAAGTTACTTTATCAAGCGGAATTGACATGCAAGAGAAACAGATAGACTGTACTATGACAGTTTTAACTAGAGTAGACTTGGACTTGGCATATTCATCCGAGAAGTTGGTAAATTTGCATGTACTTCTGATGTATCTTTTGGCAAGGGGGGATGATCTTGAGACATTGGTCATGGAGAATAGCGATGTTTCAGCAACCTCCATTGAGAAGGCATTGGTATATGATCTTTTATTTGGTATTTTAGATTCTGAGTTGAGAGAGGTGGAAAGATTATTGGATACTATCCATGTGGAGATTGTTGATGTCCATCATAAAATATCTTCATGCAAACATTTGAGAGAAGTATTTACTATAATGGAGAAGATGGAGAAGAAATTGCATGATTGTGAAGGATCATTAAAGGAGTCTCAAGAGCATGTTTCGGAGTTGAAGATGCAGTCTGCCAAGTTTCAGAGGGTACTATCATATTTTATACATGGTAATTAGATGTTACAAGGTTGCATATATGAATCTGTTCCCCTGGTACAAAAAACAAAAGATGCATGATATTTAAGGTTATGTCACTCTGACCGTTCCCCTTTCTGTTGTATGCTTGCCAAACAGGTTACAATGATGAGGCCTTGGAATTTTCTGCTAATGGTCAATTATCAAACATTAATGGGAAATCGAAAATGAAGAATGCTGACCAACAAAGACATATTTTGAGGATGCTGGAGAAGTCACTTGCAAGAGAGCTAGATTTGGAGAAGAAAATATCAGAGTTAAATCAAAATGAAGAGCAGCTGAAACTAAAGCTTCACCATACAGAACAAGTTGCTTTTCGCATGGAAGAAGCAGCTGAAGTTGTTTGGGGAAGGTTTCTGGAGGCAGAAAATTCTGCAGAGGTGCTCATGGGAATTTCAAAAGAAATGCTAGGTAGATTCCAGATTGTACAATTTAATCTGAATGGTTCCCTACAACGAGAATCTGAGTTAAAATCTAAACTAGGAGATTTCATTGAACAGCTGAAAGCCAAAGACATGGTGTTACAGAAACTTGAGAGCACCAAAAATTCTGACGTATTAACTTTGAAGGAAAAAGTTAAATCACTCGAGGAACAACTTAAAGAATCTGAGATCCGGCTGCAGAATGCTAATGCCTGCTTTCAAACTAGTCAAGAGCAGCTTAATGAAATGGACAACTTCATTGAATCATTGAAAGAGAGCCTTTATGGAGCAGAGAGTAGGGCTGAAAGTGCTGAAGAAAAGGTTACACAGTTAACAGATACAAACTTGGAACTAAGTGAGGAGATAAATTTTCTTAAAGGTAATAATGATAGTAACACGAAGAAGGTAGGCATACTTGAGAATCAGTTGAGGGATTTGGAAATCCAGCTACAGCAAGCAAAAGTATCTTCTGAAGCCAGTCAAGAGCAGCAAAGCATGTTATATTCTGCAATTTGGGACATGGAAACTTTAATTGAAGATCTGAAATCAAAAGTTTCAAAAGCTGAAAGTAAAACTGAGAGTGTAGAAGAACAATGTATTGTACTATCTGAAGATAATTTCGAACTAAAGAACGAACAAAGTTTTATGAGGGATAAGATTAAAATCTTGGAGTCATCATTGAATCGAGCTAACAATGAAAAAACTGCAAGTGCAAAAGAAGTTAATCATAGGACTAAGCTTATGATGGAAATGGTTATGCAACTAGCCACTCAGAGGGAGCTCATTCAGAAGCAGGTATTAATTTTGTTGCATCTTTAATTAATCCGTTTTGAATTGTGTAATGTGTATTTGTTCGGTTCTGCCATCTGCTCTTCCGAAAGTGCATGCAGCAATTTGAGAGTTCGTCTGGATATCTCAAGGATGTTTAATTGTTTCATCCCATTTCATTCATAGTTCTGTGTACAATCTGTGTAATCATAATACATAATATATAATGGCACGTAACGAATTGGCAGCTATCTCAAGACTGTTAGTTAGAGTTCTGATGACAACTCAGGAGATGTTAAGCCTAGTGTCTTAACATATTAAAGTAGTTTCTACCATTTCACTTCAATGGCCCTGTTTTAAATCGTGAATTCTGAGCTTTGCTTTACATGTATAAAACAATATTGAATAGAACTTATTCCATGGGACACCGATGCAAGCCATTTTTTGGCCATCCTAACTACCTCCATTTCGTGACTTATTCTAAACAAAGAAATTGATAGGTTTATACTTGACCACTTGATTACACTTACAGGCCAGGAACATTCATCTAAATATTTCAAACTTTGGTATCTTCTGTGCAGGTATACTCTTTGACTAGTGAGAACAAGTTATTGGTGGAGAAATTACAGTATAGTGGAAAAAGTTCTTCTGCAACCATGTATAATGCTGGAGATACTGATGACAAAGAGCTGCTGATTAATCCCACTAACAATCTGGCTGGTGCTACAGTGAAAACCTCTGAGGATGCAGTTTCCTTAATGAAGAGTGTTCAGGCAGGTACTCATTTGAATATTTGTCTTCTTTACACTAGAGGGCTTGCATATCCTGAGTTTGTTAAGAAAGTGATAGCAATGATGATGATACTACTGATTCTCATTATGTCTTACACAATCACAGGTTTAACTTTCCAGGTCCTACTTGCATAAGCTAAATGGGTTTTGCTGTATAAATAATAGTACTACTTGCATAAGCTTATGGTTTTGCTGTATAAATAATACACCAGGAACCTGTAGTTCGTTATTAACTGATGTTTTACATTTTTCAGTTTAATTTCTGCTAAATGCATTGAAATTACAGCCAAATAGTTGTGATTAGCTATGAAATACACCGGGAACCTATGTACATATATACAATATATTATTTTCAGCTCAGTGTTTTGGACAATTTGGTTTTGATGTTAGCTTCAGGTTATGTTTGCAACTGCTGTGCTTTTGCATCTTGTTTGATAAACATGCACTTTTCACTTGATGGCTTAGTTTACCAACCACCCTCACTTCATAGGTAGTTATTCCATTCTAGAAAGCACCCGAATCCCAAGCGTAGCTTCAGTGGTTCTATGATCAATCATTGATCAATGCATTTTTCCCATTTCCTCGCCGACGATGATAATTCATTTTTAATTTCTAAACTCTGTCTTCCATTTCATGCCCTGAATTAGGAGGATGAAGTTGGCGAAGTCGTAACCACATGTAAGAATGAGCCAGGGCCTTCCATTGCAGCAATCAATACCAAGGGCAAGGTCCCAAACTCTGAGACCTCGAGAGTGCAAGACGCAGGGCTTCGTAACCGAAAGCACGTGTTCGTGGCAGTTTTTGTGGCACTACTTTCAGTCGCAGCCATCTATCTATTTAACAAGAAACACTTCTTCTGAGATCATTTTTGATGGATGATTTTTGTCATGACTTGATGTATTTTTTTTTTCCCCTGTACCGCGTTGTTTTTATTGATTTCTTTCTATTGTGTTGATTAGTTTTGTAAATAACTGATTGTTGTTGTATTCGCCATTGATTAAATGTAATTATATGAGTATTGTAAATTAAACTATTGTTGTATTCTAATTTGTTTCTATGAAATGATTGAATTGAAATGTCTTATTTGTCCTTTTTTCTGAGTTGTATAAATGGATCACGCAAAAGTGTTAAATAATTAAAAACTCTCCTAGACGACATCGTTTAATTACTCGTTGAGTGCACGTGGCACCGAATTAGAATTTCACAGATTTAACTATTAAACCGCCAAATGAAATAAACCCTAAACGTAATCACCACACTCTATATAAAATCATCTCAAACGAAGGTATTCTGGAGCCGTATTCGCAGCCGACCTAGTGAATCGTCACGGTTGATTGTTTATACTCGCAAATGGTTACAGGTACTTGATTTAAATGAAAATGGATTTGATTATGCACCAAATAGCCCCTTGCTTCTTGAAGTAAACTAGTTGCAGGGAAAAATCGAGAAAGAAAGGGTATTCTAAAGGTGCTAAATTTACCCTCTGGCATCAGATTTCTTTATGTGTGATCGATTTTAGTTTCTTTTTGTCGCACTAAATCTTTTGTGCCAGAAAAAAAATGATTTTTTTTCTTTTTTGTACGGGGTGAATTAGAAGCAAAGCAAAAATGATGAAGAACATTTGGTCTGAATCATTGATGTGGAATGATTTCATATCACACTAGCCTTCAAAGTTCTCTGATTTCCTTTTGCTTAATAGTAAAAATTTATTCTTTTTAGGGCATTTAGTTGTTGATTGCTCGTTTTACCCAAAATCAGTTTTTGACAAGTAAGCACCAAAATTCAGAGTCTGGTATGTTGTACTTATTTTTCAGGCTATACGAGCATGGTGCGATATAAAACTTTTTCTCTGTTCATTTTTGATTGACTTGTCACTTTCAAATGACTGGTACAGTTAGAACTGGGAGAAAACATTCTGCCAAAGTGATTAAACATTGTTTTCATTCAGAGCATTACACAATATGCGAGGCAATGCATCTTTGTTTAAGAGTTCGGTTGTTGTGAGAATCACTCGGTTTTGTTGTGAGAATTACTCAGTTATATGGACAAGGTTGTGCATCTATTTCCTGTGTGACCCAATGTGCTTTATTAGTTTGTTCATTTCAGGGCACGATAATGTTGATGTGAGTTGGGTTTTGTTTTGGTGGTTTGTTTGAAGTGGAAAATATTTCATTTGCTGTAAACTGATGAAAATTTGAGACTTCTGATCTGTGACTGTGATGACCTAACTTGGTTTTTGGGCAAATAATTGTGATTCTTACATCTGAAATGTTGTTCCATACAGAGGATAAATATTTGCTGCAAAAGTTCAAAATTTATCCATTGTGATTTTCACTACTTTTATTTTTATTATTATTTATGTAATCTCTTCATGTTTGATTTTTTTAGACGGCATGAGACTTTGTCTTGTTTGCATAAAATTTATGGTTCCGTCTATACACCCAATAAATGATCAGTGGAGTCTATTGCTCCCATGAAATGGGAAATTTTTTTCTCAAAGATAGCTTTCATGACAGTAGTGCTATTCACATCTGGTCAATTTCAATCTCTTTCTTTAGGGGGCAGAGTGTTGTTATGGAAATGCCATTGATAGGAATTGGCCACCAATGGTTATAGATGAAAGCTTGTTGGCTACTTGGCCTTGGCAGCATCGGCAGTGGAGGACAACTATCAATCCATCATGTAACTGCCCCTAATATAATTGTGATGAAACATGTTAGGTTACTTCTTTTTGGATGGACTAATCAGTGTGTGTAGATGGTCAAAGGAGAATTGAGAACTGCGGTGGAAGTGTAATTCAAGGTTTTTTTTTTTTGAAAAGTAGTGATGTCTCCTATATTTTATTGTCATTCGATTTGAATACTCCGTGAACAACACAAGATGATGATGAAAGTGGAATAGCCAATATGCATTTTTTATTTTATTTTAACTGTCTACATGATCTACAGTAGGGGTGGGTGGGTAAATCGGGTTTTGGTTTGTGATGTTCGGTTTCAGCTTTGGTTGTAACTGTATGGTCTGAAGAATTCAATCCATCGAAGTTTGAATAGTGAATCTAAATTTAATTCGGTTCGAAGTAATAAATTTGGGTTTCTTTGGTTTGACTGGAACTTTGTGGCTTTTTATTTTTAAAATTTTCTGGGTTATAAGTTATAACAAAAGTGAACCAATTAACACAATTAATTTTAAAAGCAATCAACTAAGAAATCTAAATTCATTTCCTATCATCCATTATATAATTTACACTTAGCGAACATAGAAATTAAACCAAAAGTGAGTTTACCATTGATTGGGAGAAGGCAGCAACAGCCAACGGATGGCACATGATGACAGTGGCGAAGACGGGACGTTCCGGAGACATAAGATGAGTCAGGGATGACAGGCTTGCACAATTTGCGATGGGAATTAGGACGATCGCGAGTGGCAAATCTAGTAACAACGCATAACAACTTAAAATACCGATGGGAATTGGTCTGGACGGTGCGCCACGCCGGCGCTGGGCAAACGAATCCGGCGTGGTTTGCACTTGGGTCTGGCGTGTGTGGGTTTGATTGTTGTAAAAAGTATATATGTATATAATAATAAATAATGAAGTGATTGTTGACTTCTTGTAAAATAAAGATAATGATGAAGTACAGTGATGAGACTACGATTGTGTAGGGATTATTGTTTGTGATTTTCTAAGATAGGGCTTGGAGCTTTTTTTCAGAAACTTTTTTAATTTAAACTTGTAAATCGACTGGGTTATCAATTCGGTAAAATCAACTCAATCGAATCCGACCCAGTAATATGATCAAATTCAAATGAATGTTCCTTATGTACGAGCGCAACAAGTAGATAATATTCATTTGAGTCCGTTAACAGTTTCGTTATTAGACTATACAATTCAAAATGCTCCTACTTAATTAGGAGAACCCAAAATTTATTACAAAGTTTGCAGTGGGCAAACCAATTACTCATATGATCTGTTGCTGATTATTCTGCCTCCGTATAACATATCTTTTTGTCTCGACAAGTTTTTACTGCCATTTTGATCCGTCAGAGCAACGCCTCCTTAATCAGCGAATTATATAGAGTTAAAAGCTGAACATGCACAACGAGTGACGAAAAAACATTTAAGGTTGCTTTTGTGTGATGCCATCAAAGAAAACGGTCTCTTCAGAAGTGGATGAGAACCAACAGAAAGTAGAAAAATGCAATCCTAATGCTTATCCTATTACAACGGGAAAAGAAGCAGCCAAATAGCTGTAACAACCATTGTTATGACATGACCCACAGCCCCTAATTCTGTTTACCTCCAGAAGGCTATAAATACCCTGTTTCAGCTTTTCATCTCCATCAACGAAAAATAGAACATACAAGCACATAACCAGAAACACAAGCCCCGCAAAGTCTTTGAGTGAAAATGAAGGCCGCTATTGTATCCATGCTGGTTTTGGTAGCCCTTATGCAGATGATAGTGACTCCAGGAGAAGCTATCACTTGTGGGCAAGTGGATGCCTCTTTGGCCTCCTGCATTCCCTATCTGATAGCTGGGGGAAACCCTGACGCTGCATGCTGCGATGGTGTGAAGAATCTCAAGAGCATTACTCCAGCTACTGCTGACAGACGGGCGGCATGCGAATGCGTGAAGGCGGCTGCTGCTCGCTACCCTAACATCAAGGAAGATGCAGCCTCTTCTCTTCCTCAGAAATGTGGTGTTCAAATGAACATTCCTATCTCCAAGACTACAAACTGTGCCAAGTGAGTCACTACTCTACATAATGCATAGTAATTAATTTGCTTGCATGTATAAAGTTGTTGTTCACTTAATTTAATTATTGACAATCCTTGATAACCTAGTTTCTTTCCTTAATTCACCAGCATTAACTGAGATGGATGCGAGACAAGGTGCCTGCAGCTTAAGAGCTTTGGCGTTGCTATTTTCTTGGCCTTAATCACATTTTTATTTCATGACGTTATGATGAATAATGGCTGTGATTACAAGCAATGAAGTTCTATTGAAATTAATAGAATTAATTTTTGTAATGACGAATGCTAGATTATTGTACCCAAAACTTTCGAACGTTGTTAATAAAACTCGATAATAATTTCTGGCTCTCATTCAATTACTAATTAATTAGCTTTCAGAATCATGACTGTTCTGTGTATTGGTGAAGGACGTTAAATAATTGGATACAACTCCACCACTGTTTCTCTCGCTTCACCATCGGCAACCAAAATTAAACAAGCAGTATCACTTAAAATAATAATAATAATAATAACAATAATGGTATCTCTCAAAAACGATTGTGACTCACTAGCAGTGGCAGAATTAACCACAACTGCGAATTGACTAAATTTGACAAGCAGTGGCACACACCATCCCGTTAATTACGTGCAAAAGTCTTTTTTTTTTTTTTTTTTTTCATTTTTCGGGTTGGAAAATTCCACGCACAATGAGTGTGAAAAATAACAAGGGCTGAAATTGTCCTGAGAAATCTTATACATGGGATTTCAATGGAGAATTTAGAACCAGTGCCTATCTTTTAATAATCTTCAACCAATATTATATTATCATCAGATAATTACCAATCGTAACTTTCTAAAAAATCAGCGCAAAAATTTGATTAGATCTAACACAAAATCTTCAGAAATAGCTCCGATATCTAGTACAGATCATACTTAACTAAAATGGTCCGAAAGAAAAATGTGGGGACAAGAGCATGAAACCTCAACTCTTATCACAGAAAACACATAAAATTGATTATTACAATTCCGTTCGGTTTTGTAGCTTAAAAGCCACTATTATATATTTGTGATATCGAAATTCTAATTATGAAATAATGTTTAGTTAATAATACTTATTTGGTAAATATGATATTTAGTCACGGTATCTTTAAATTTTCCTTAATAAAATAATAAAGATAATAAAGGTTGCTCATGAAACAACCTGGGATAAGATCACTTTTAATTCTAAACGTCGTTAGACAACAATATATACAAAAACGAGGCATGAGTGAAAAATTAAGGCTTCGTTTGGGATTGAGATTGAAACTCTATAAGTTGCTTATTTGATAGATTGTGACACAATAATATTTGGTAAAATTTCTAAAAGTGCTTATTTCATAATTTTATCCATTTTGATAGTAGCTCTTAATAACAAGTAGGAGTTTACTTTTTATAAGCAATTTATTAAATAAGTCATCATACTTTTTAAAAACTTCTATTATAACCTTATTATTTTAATCAAAAGATAATTATGTCTTCTTCTTTTTTTTCCCCATAATCTTAATATGAACCGTTAGATATCTTATTACTGCCACAACTACTATACATTTCTTCTAGTATCAAAACCAAGCCAATAAGTTCAAATCTTTTTTTTTTTTTTAATACACTTATTTTCTATTGCAAGAATATATAAGACTTGCTTATGAATGTAATATATATTAACTTTTCATTTTGTTTGGATGTCTCTACTAATATGAATTTTTATTATATTTTATATAATAGAATATAAAGTTCATTAGATTTCATTAGATTCATTTTTTTCACCTACATAATTTTACAAGTTTAAAAATAAAAAAAGGCATGTCTAAACAATTTTATTAAACTTACTCTAAAAATAAAAGACAATTTAAATTTATATCTATTTTAGTTATTATATAATAAAACAATACTTTTGTAATAAAATTTATCAAATACATGTATTCTATTTTTTCAACTTAAAACAACTACAAAAACACAATTTGCTAAATACCAAACTACTTTTTTAATCAAAAACTTATTTCATTTGTATAGTAAAAACAACTTATTTCATTAGTTATCACAATTCTAAACAAACCCTGCGTGTGAACCTTCATTAAATTTAGCACAACTTTGTGCTTCTTTTTGGGGAAAGAAATCAAAAGCGTGTACTCTCATCATAAGTTGTGAGTTGTGACATGGTATTGTCATAAGTGGGGAGATTGCCAAACAATACGTAAAATTCCAACAATCATCACAATGGTAAGTACAGAAAAATTGGCAGCATAGCATTAGGCTTAGTAAAATCCGGGTCCGGTCTGGGTTTTGGTGTTGCCCGGGACCGAACCGGATGAGTGAAATGCAAGACCGGACCCGGGTTAAAACCCGGTTTTACTGGGTGCGGTCCGGGCTCGAGCCCAACACCTTCCGGATCCGAGTTTTGATTCGGGCTTCTAAACCCGCATGTGATAACTTTAATATTTTTTTTTCTTCAATTTTTTCTTTCATTTCTCTAACAATGCAAATTTTTAAAAAAGAAAATAATCAAATAAACTCATTCAATCTCATGCTTTAAAAAAGAAAATAGTCAAATACAAATATATAACATACTAACAATGCAAATTTTGCACAAATGATAAATAAAAATTATTTCAATCTACTTTCTAATACCTAAATTCATCCAATTTCTAACTTAAACTCATTCAATATATATATATATATATATATATATATATATATATATATAATAAATTAAATTCAACAACACAATAATCACACAATAAATTTAAATAACATACCGCATATCATAAATTCATAACTATATAATTATATATAATATATTTATTTTTTTAAAATTGATTAAAAAACCGGGTCCGGTCCGGGTTCCGGGTTTTTGGTCGGACCTGGGCTCAAAAATGTCTGGGTTTGAGAATTTCAAATCCGAATCCGATTTTTATGTGTATGCGGTCCGGGTTTTGCTCGGACCGAATTGACCGGGTCCAGTCCGGACGGACTTTTTTGACACCCCTACATAGCATAGGTGCTGTACTTGATTTCCTTTTCTACAACCATACCACGTGTTGAAGATAAGATAGCATTTAATGCAAAAATCTCATGTAATTAAAATCTATGTAAGTCAAGTTCTTGGTAAACAGTCGAACAGCTTCACCTATAAAATTCTTTTTCCAATAAATTCCTAGTGCATATATAAAAAAATATATGGAGAAATCTTCACTCAAATTGGCTCTCATGGTCATCCTCGTGGTTTTTGCATACTGTAAGTCTCTCCTATCCATTTATGTTCATTCCTATTAACTTTAAAAGGTGACATATCACATTTATGCATGCATATTTAATAGTGATTGAATTAATTGATGCATGTTGAAAATGATGTGCAGATTCAGATGAGATGGTAGCTGAAGGGAGGTTCCGTGTAATTTCATTTCGATGCAAGGAGGATACAGACTGCAGCATCAGCGTTTGTGGACAATGCGAAACTTGCATTTGCAAAGATACTTGGTGTGCGTGCAAAGAAGATGACTTCCCACCAGTCTCCGCCGTCGACCCCTTCTTGGGGCACAAATAGGCACCAGAAGCATGCCTAGCTCTTATGAAGATGGTGTATTCAATTAATTAATTAAGACTTTCGAAAGGTCCAACTTCTAATACAAGATTTAGAAAATAATAAAGCTAGTATTTCTTTTTGGATATGATGCTGTTTCATATTTTATCATTTTTTTTTTCAATAAAGTTGGTCCTTATAGATAAGACTATGCTTATGAGAGTAAATGGCTTGTATCAAACTTGGTATATAAAGCCTTCAAAGAGCTAATTGCAATCAACCTCGAGTTTGTCAAAAATATATAGAATTTTCAATATAGAACAAATACCATATAAAAGATATTACAAACAAGATTTATCGTAACAAAATTATATTTACGTAATTATTACTTTATGAATAATGTTTGAGATATTAACATTTGAGTTCTAATGTCATTATTCATTTATTCGATGATGAATGTAAAATTATTTATTATTTAATTAAAGAATATCGCATTATCAGTTGAGACTTAAAGTAGAATTAAGTATAAAATTCTTGACATTAGTCTTTTTACCCCAAAATGTTCAACGCAAGCTCAAAATCTCCTCTTATGAAGTATGTCAGTTAACGAACCCCTTTCATCAATATAATTTTGAGCATAATCACATCAATTGACATTCATGTGGCCTTAGCGGAGCTTTATTATGTTCGACGTTGATCTCTATAAAATATATGAGCTACGTGGCGAGTTAAATATGTCCTGTGGTAATTGTAATATTCGCTTTTATGTCTCGTGATTATCAAAAACACTCGAAACCGCTGACTTTTTTAAAGGGCCCTTTCACCATTGCTTTCCTCATGTTCTTCGAACAATATTATCATTAATGGATACTCGAATAAGGGATATTGTCATTGTCACTTGAAATTTCGACATAAATTTTAAATACATTAAGAAATTGCTTTTGTCTTGCCAGAGCAAAATGAAAATTTTTATCATATAAATGTATCTAAGTTGACTGTAAATTTATCAAAAAATGATTGACAGAATATGTAATCTTTTAATTGCCTGTACAATTTAGGGCATGGTGGTTAGTAAAGTACAAACGAGGAAGAGACAGGCGCACACAAGAGAATTTGCTTCTCATAAAACTGTAATATTTAAACCTAATTAGAGTTTTGTCTTTGATATTAAAGTGAAGACAAGAAAAATACATAATCATCTGTGAGGACCAGGCTATCCAATGCCGTCAACGACAGAGTTTGGGGAACATTTGCGTATATTTCAAGATAATGCAGACGGACAGAATCGTTGTCCTGCGGTAACCCTCCTGGCATTATCTGCTAAATGGATTCGTAAGGTTATAAATAGAGATTAAAGATCGGACTTTTACCGTCTTCAGGACATGTCCTCATTAGTTTATTTTCTGTTTATGGTACCCAATTTTGCCTATTTGCTTTCTGTTCTAAATATTAAATATTGTTTCATACTTTCTGCAGGAATTGTAGCTTTTAATTTTTATTTTATAATTAATATTTTTCTTAGGGTACATTATGTTTGATTATTGCGTTTCGCATTGCTGCATATTTATGTGACCATCTTTTTACAAATGCCGGGTTTGCTAATTAAGGGGTCAGAAAAATTTCTTTCCCGTACCTCTTCTTTGCTTTTGAAATTATTTTTCATTGAATGTCTTTGCTTAGTTTAAAATTTGCAGTAGAAATATTTCTTAATCATAATGGGCATTGAATTCCAATGATAACATTGAGATAATATACACCCGGGGGGGGGGGGGGGGGGGTAAGAATTAGTTCCTTTTGATCAATTGAGTAAATAACTTTCTAATAGTGTTTTTGTGTGGTGCTAATTGATCTAGTTAGTAAATTTTTTTGAAATAGTATAAAAATTTTAAGATTCGAATCCCACTCATATGACTGAAAATAAAATAAATTAATTATATTACCATAAAAATATACTAAAAATATCATAATACTTTACATTGTGCAAGTTTTGTAAACACAATACATTAGAGGAGAGAGTTAACCCTGTCGTGCATAGCTCTTTATAATAATAGTTTTAGGGGG
Source organism: Citrus x clementina (assembly GCF_000493195.1). Lineage (NCBI taxonomy): Eukaryota > Viridiplantae > Streptophyta > Magnoliopsida > Sapindales > Rutaceae > Citrus > Citrus x clementina. The sequence continues at coordinate 20,243,727 of NW_006262274.1, read as the reverse complement.
GAAAAAAAAATAGAACAAAACCGTTCATATCAGTAACCACTTATTCCAAAAATTTGGGATCTAATGTTCATACAATGAGTGCTGGCTTTTTTAAAGGATTTTGTGCTACATGTGCATTTATAACATTGTACTGTTAAGATTTACTTATATATATATATAATAACTACCAATCACAACTTAATTTCATATATCCTTAATTACAAAGCTTAGATTAATATTGAATTCCTAAATTTAACGAGAGTAATAACTATAATAATTCCAAAACAATAACACTACGGCCATTCAAATTTGAATTCTAATACAGCATTAGCTAAAGCCTAAAAATTAATTTAGGCTTTGTTCACCCATACTTTTAGAAAATTTTAAATAAAAGAATCTCAAAATGAGGAAAAAAAAGGTGCAATCTTTTTTGTACATTTTTATTGACAAAGCTTCTAATGCATACAACAAAACTTCTAATACACACAACAATACAACATTTTTTGCAAATTCTTAGATCAGACATCATCCAAATCTTAAACCACAGAGTCACCAAATTAAGTATCCACAGTGCTACTGGTCACTGCATCTTGATCATTGGCCTGAAGGAGCAAAGTAGACATATTTTTACTTTCTTGTAATCTCGCAACGGTCTTATGAAGATATCATGCAAAAGAAGAGGAACAAACGTCAAATCCACGAGGATGAGGTAGTACTATTATCTATATATGATCAATTAAACCTCCAAACTGGCAAGACAAAGTGAATGATGAGTATTAAAATCATGACTAGATCATGATCTCATATTCATCGATCATTCAACATAATTCATCAGGCCCCTTAAATTCCTTAATTTGTCTATGACCACATATATAAAGCAGTGATCCGAATGTGAATATGAAAAAGATCCACGGTGCCCAACTGAACTGGGGCGGTAGCAACGCCCACAACAAGACTGTGAATGAAAGGATGACACCGGTTAAGGCTACGAGAGTAAAAACCCTACTTATAGTAGGAAATTTTTCGCTGAATATCACTCCATTGATAGCAAAGAAGAAAGCAACCATCAGAACCAATAAAAACAGAATAAACGAAAAAGGGTTCTGTCTAAATATGGTTTCCGGCTCAAGTTTCCCGTTGTTTGAAATATAAGAGATGCTCAGAAGTGCAAATAGAGCTGTAAAGGCCATGACAATTGTGAGTCTCACCCATTTGATTGTAAATTTTATATCCATTAACTTGTCATCTTTGTCACTAGAGTCATCTCTCTGATCATATTCTGAAGAATTTGGAGCCGACGTATCAGTGGTCTCAATTTCAGTAACCTCACTCACTCCTCCGTTGGTTTCATTAATAACAATCATCTCAACTTTCTGAATCGTAAAATTCTCTCCAGTAGATTCAAAAGACTGATCTGAAGAATTTTTTGAATCCTGTTAACATTTAATAAAATAAAAATTAATAAGAAACAATACATGAACCAGTAAAATTGATATGCAAGTTGCTAGCGAGAAACTTCTTACCATAATAATAGGAATAAACGAGGCCTTCACAAATCACAAGAAGAACAGTCTCCATATATATATGGATGCGCATAGAGGGTCTGTCGCACTGGGTTAGCAAAGGGGTATCTGATTGGCTGAGGTTTGCTGTATAGGACAAAAATCCAACAATTTCCTTTAATTTGCCAAAGATTAAATTACTGCTAAAGGAAATTGAAAAGATAGTCATTTTTCTTAGACATTAGAGAACAATGACATCAAACTTTTCACAGCCTTAACGTGTGGTGCCGAATGGGATAGATCGACTAGACGAACTTGTACAAGACAAAATATCAATTTTCTTGCCACATTAAGATCTGTTTGAAGCAAAGTCTTAACGGAATAAAAAAGAAGCATACAAAATTTTGATGAAGATCCATAGAGCAAAACTAATAAAGAAAGCTAATTCTAGGGTTCAGTTGACGAGGGTTGACTGATATGAGTCGATTTGGTCCATTGAAATTGCAATCGAATATGGCTATCGTGATATTGATTTGGAGTTCTTGATCAGATTGAATGCAAAAATCCTAGTTCATTGGAAATATCCACACACAAGTTTTTTGGGCAAAATCGAGAAGCCAGAGAGCATCTAAGCTGCAATATTTTGTTAGAAGGGAAAAAATTAACATCTATAGGTATAATTTAAGCTTTTTCCTCTGGTAAAGACGGCATAGCTAAAATGTGATTCTTAATTTGTTCTTTATCAGTAACTGGTGCTTCTATCTTTCCCGTTAACAAGAGAGCAGAAAATTAAAATGGAGGGAGCATTTTAAGGGTTTTAGTGATTTTTGAAAGTAAGCATATAATTTGACACACAGTTTTAATCTAAATTATGCTTGTACTCAGCCGTGTATATAATTCCATGAGCTGAAGCTAATTGAGTTTTAGTGCAATTTTTGGAAACCTTTATACTCTTCCTCAACTCTAGATTTTTAGCCGGAGACGCCGAGAAAGGATCAATAGATCTTGGTGCTCGAAATAAAAATTAATTATTATTATATCCCAAATTTTTTAGTCTACATGTTAAACTATAAACAGATAAGACACCTTTTTAGAAAATATAAAAATCCTATAAAAATAAAAATACACATTTTTTATTCCAGAAGCTATACTAAATGAAGCCTAAATTATTTAGGAAAAGCGCTGGTATTGATGAGGAGGGATAAACTCGGGTTGTGGGAAAGAGCAGTGCCAGAATTGGGCTAATAGTGAGAATTGTTAAATCTGGCAAACCAGATTACTAGGTTGCATTTGTGTTGTTTCAACTTTATGTCGTATCAAATTTAGGTCATCTCAAATACGACCTATTTAACAGTCACATCAAAATATTGTGACCTTAACCCGACATAGCAAATAAATGGTGTATCCAATAATCTTCTTAGTATCTATATACTTTACAAAATTTATATCAAACATTTGCACACTATTTTACACACACACATATATAGAGGGTACTGTTCCAATCTAAGACTTCCGGATTGGACCAGTGTGTGGAACAAAAGCTGGTATTCAAAGGCACCAGTTGGTTACACAAAAAAAAAAAATAAATAAAAGAAGCCACCAGGGGCCATTGGATTGAAATCCAACATGCCTTGGTGGCTTCCCGAACAGTGATACAATTCGGGATTGGATCATTGTCCTATATATATGTATGTATGTATGTATATATGTAGACACACACATGTACCAAAATCTTACACATTTACATTATTGAAGTTCTAAATCTATATAAAATTTTATAAATGAAATATTGTGTATATGTTTATCCTTTCAAAAAAGAAAAGAAAAGAAAAGAGAATCATATCTAATATTTGATTTTTGATGATGAGAACTTGCAAATTAATTTAGAGTGGAAAATATAATCATGTCAACTCAAATCTGGTCCATTTAATAATCGTGTCAAATTTGACAACCTATACTCATTTATTTGTGTTATGTTTGTGTCAAATAATTAGGTCGTATCAAACTTTGGCAGCTCTAAGGACCATCAAAGTTTTGAAGTTATGGTGCCAAAATTAAAAAAAAAACTGTTCATACATCTTGGGGATAAATGTAAAATATTTAACAATTAAGGGGATAATGTCAAATATTAAATATGTTTGGCTCAAATTATAAATATGAAAAAAAGGTATTTTGGGCCTACAACCGCCTTGGCCCTGCGGTCTTGAAAGATGCACTTAATCAATCATACGAAAAGAAGTGAAACATTTTTTCTACATACATACTTCCGGTGAAGAAGACCAAATTAATGAATAACAAATACTAATGACATGAAACTGAAGCAGCTGCTAGCTGTGTGAAGGTGATGGGTGGCATTCTTTATTCAGCTGACACTTATTTACGTGTGTCACGAATTAGTAATCAACGCTGCCTTAAGTTCCATAGTCTTTGCTGTCCACACAGATAAAGCGGCGAGCCAAATGTGAACCCCAAAAAGATCCATGGAGCCCAGCTGAATTCGGGTGGTAGTAATGGCCACAACAGGACTGTGAATGAAAGGATAAGTCCTACAAGAGCTACGAGACTGAAAGCTCGACTGATTGTTGGAAAATTTCTCGCTGAATATCACTCCATTGATAGCAAAGAAGAAAGCAACCATGAGAAGCATTAGAAACACAACAAATGAAAAAGGATTCTGTATAAATAAGGTTTCTGGCTGAATCTTCCCATTAGCGATTTAAGAGATGCTCGGAACTGCAAATGGAGCCGTAAATGCCATGACAATTGTGAGTCTAACCCGTTTGATTGTAAATTTCATATCTAATAACTTCTCAGTTTTGTCACTAGAGTCGTCCCTCTGAGAATTCAAATTCTTGCCCGTACTGCTAGCAGCTGAGGATGAATCATTTTCAGGAACCTTAGTACTGTTGATGATTTCATCGATAACTATGATCTCAACTTTCTGATATGCTTCCTCGTCATCAAACGACAAATGATTCCGAAGAATTTCCTGACTCCTGAAACGAATAATTAATTAAACATTTATCTTGACTATATTGCTAGCTATAGTTTTGATCAATTATAATGACGTCAAAGAGGTAATTAACAAGAAATTTCTCACCATATAGAGATGTGTGTCTATGTAAAAATGTTTCAATCTAGAATTTTAAAGTGTGGGAAAGTCTGAGAAAACAAACTATGTAATTTATGTGCTTTAAGTTTGAAGTCTCTTAAATCCTACGAATTTAAAACTTTCCCTAATTGTTCCTGCACTTTAAAATTCCGAATTAGAAAATCACTATACGTGTGTGTGTGTGTGTGTGTGTGTGTGGAAGTATATGTATATAATCAAGAAGCTACCATTCCCGAAGATATATCTACAATCACGACGCAAGGTATAGGACCATACAGGGTTGCACAAGCAAACGTAGCATGTGTGTGTGTGTGTGTGTGTGTAGGCTACTGTGCATACGTACATTACCAAGCAAGAGCGAACATCTAATAATCGGCTGTTTCTTTTTTGCCATATAAGACAATTTCATATGATTTGCCAAAGCTAATTTAAGGCTAGCTAGCTGTTCTTTCAGATGCCAACGTAATCGTCTCCTTTAACATTACAGGAAAATTTGAGCAACTAAAGAACAAAATTCCTCAGGCTTGACGCCTGATGCCGAATGGCTTGATCGATTAGTTAAAATGGACAAGACAAAAGTATCAATTTTAGCCGCATTCAGGTGTATTGGCAGCAAAGAAACAGACAATTATGGCTCCAACTAAATCTTGAGTCATACATAAATTTTGATGAAAATGAAACAAAAGAAGCGATACCTTCTATTACCAATAATGTAAGATTTAAGAACTTGATGAGAGAAATAATGTGAAGAAGGATAAACATGAAAAATAAATAATAAATTAGGAAATTTTGACATTAGAAATTAGTTGGTTAATTCAAATTTCTCCATTTAGTAAAAACTGAAAAAATTGACTTATTTTATTAAGTCAAAATTATTTGAACAGTCCCATTAAGTTATAAAAACAAACACCTCTAATTAACTTAATTAATTAAGCTAAGCCACTTTGATTCATTAAGTTAAAAAACAAACACTTATGATGTAAACATTATCAATAAGGAATGAGAATGATTCTCATTCCTAATCCAAGAAGTAAACCATTATTAATTCTTACTTTTTAAATTTTTTTCCTTATATCTAAGAAGATCATTGGATTTCAGCCATTCCTTGACCATACTATAGTCGCCAATTATATTGAACAGATTGGATTTTTTTATCTTAAAATTTGAAGTAAAAAACTTAATAGCCCCCTTCATATCTAAAATACATGTATTTATTATAAAATCGGTAGCTATAGGCGTAAAAAAATATTTATATAAAAATTGCATACCATCACCATAGGACAAAAGAAAATTTCACTAGAAGACAATTTTTCTTCCTTTTTCTTTTCTTTGGTCTCTTATAAATTTTGTACAAATTTTTATACTCTTATTGATACATGCATCATCATTCTTATAAAATACTTTAGATGGCACAAAGTGAGGAGAGTGACATTTATAAAGGTTATTATTACCACGTTTAGTGCATTTGCAGATTTGGTGCATTTCACTTTTAAAATGGAATCACATAAAACGTAATCCGAAGTTCTGATTTTAACATGACATTTTAACTTAATTTAACTTCTAATCATAATTCCTTCTTAAAATTTTAAAAAGAAAAAAACTTGTAACCACAATTCATAACATAAATAATAACCCAAATTTCTAGATTTTGGATTCCCATCTGTACATAAAGGCGAAAAGTAGGATACATGTTTTTCACTTCAGTTACTATCAAGAGTAGCTCAAGTACAACATTTGAATTATTCCCAAAAAAAAATTGATCAAGGAAATTAATTTATCTACTATTTTAATTTGCCTATACTTGTCAAAATATATAAAAAATTTTAATAGCTTTTTAAGGAATCAATTTTCCGACTCTCAAATAATCAACTTTTTAAATAATTTAGTAAAATATTTAGTGAATAATGATGATAAAGCAATCACTTAACAAATAACTTGATAGATATATTTGTTAAATTAATGCTGGATATAAGCAGCGTACTTGTGAAGTAACCACAATGTATATTATTTTATTTGATTAAAAAATCATATTTGATGACTAATAAATAAATTGAAATCATATCTTTACAAGATTTTGTATCCCAAATAATAGTGATAGGAATCCCAATGGTTGAGTCTCAATTTGAGTCCCAAATATTACGTGACATTCATCTACTAAATGATAAATTTTATAATTAATAAAATTAAAATTTTTCCATCTATTAGATGAATGTTACATCAGTTGGGACATAATCTTAACTCTATTCCAAATGAGGTGTTATGAAATTATCTCATAAGTCAAATAATGACTTATTTAACAATCCAATTATAACGCAAAAGTGGTCAAACCACTTATTTTCAAAACGCTTAAGGGATATAATTAATTGTTAAAGAAGAGTTATTTGACTTATTGGACAATCCGATGCAATCTCAAAGATACACAAGTAAAGAAATTTAACGCAGCAGATTTAGCAACCCAATAACATCCCTTTCCTTTAAAATCCTATAAATTATGAGCAAATGCAGAGAAAAATCAATTGTGCAAAATCTTTGTTTTCTGCGAAGTTATCACAATCAAGAGAAAAAATGACCAAAGCTTCTGTTAACATCGTGTCCTTCATCATGCTCACATTGATTTTCTCTTGTTAGTTTCTTTCTCTCACTCAATTTCATAGACAATTCATTTGACATGTTTCATGAAATTACTCTCATTTGGTACGTAATTTTTACCTTTTTCTTTTTTTCCCCAGTTTCTTTTCTTTCAAGTATGCCAGGAGCAGAAGCGGAAGTATCCTTGCCATGTTCAAATAACGATGACTGCAAAGCAATAAAATGTCCCAAAGGCAATGCCGTTTGCATCGATCATCATTGTAGATGCAGCATACACGCTGCTGCTGATGATCATCAGGCCATCCTAGCCGAGGAACGTTGTAGAAGCGATGAAGACTGCTACAGAATATGTCCCCCACAATGCGTCATAAATAGATGTGATCATCAATATTGCTATTGCAGTTCTTGTCATGATGCTTGAAATCGGAGATCATATATAGTCGAGTAAGTTATTATGAGAAATAAATTTACCAGATATTAAATTTTTTATTTGTGTCATAATTTTGTTTATAATATATATATATATATAGCGAGAGAGAGAGAGAGAGAGAGAGAGAGAGAGGGGTGGAGAAACTCACTGGCAGGAAAGATATTGTAAATGAAAAAAAAAAAGAAATATTAACGAAAATAATTTGGTTCGTAAAGCAGGCAATGTTAAATATGTTTAAAAATCTTGACTGCGGGGATAATTACAACTAGATTTTAGTGCCAAAATATCATTGATTCTCGCAAAATATCATTCTCGCAGTCTCTGAAATGAGAAATGGCATGTTTACAAAGTGGCACTTTACGTGTTATGTATTCATTGATATTGTGAATTATCTTATTAACAATAATATTAAAAGTTAATTATTATTTTACACGTATGAATTATTGGTGACTCATTATTTGAGATACAATATATCCTAACTATAAGTATATTACTTTTAAAATTTTTTATGCAATTATTTCGCTTGAGGTAGTAGTCTTTCGTCACGACATTTTTCGTGTTAAAATATCTAGAAATTCATATATTTCCTATTGAAGGAAATGTATATATAAAAAACACTTCAAGAAGAGTGATATACTTACAAAGTTAGGATATGCTGTAAAATCCAAATTAGAAACTTCAAATGGGAAAAAGAAAATGATGATAGCAAGAATTTGATGGAAATTCTATAATTGTACAAAAATCAAATTTGTATACACTGTGTTATTATTTTAAAAAAATTGTACATAAAGTATCACTTACTTATTGGACAACAAATTTTATAACTAGTAAATTTACTATTATACAATCCAATAGATGAATATCATATTAGTTGGACATAAATTGGGATTGGAAAGTTGAAATCCTTGACATTATTATTTGATTTCTTTACTTTATAGAAACAGAATAAAGACGAAAATTCTATGCATGTATATACATTAAGACTCCGTTTGATATAGTTTTTCAAATAAAGTTTATTTAAAAAAGAGCTTTTGTTGGTAGAACTTTTACAAGTAGAGATTTCATATAAAAAAAAAATTAATTGTTTGGTTGTTAATGAGAGTTTTTATTAAAAATTATAAAAGTACTTTAATGGCAAATTTTTTAAAGTTATATTACGACAGAAATGAAATAAGATTGTCGAATAAGTAAACGATATTTTAGACATTTTAATATTAAAAAAAATCAACCTCCATTTTCAAAAATCTCAAATTTGAGTTTTTGTTGGTAGAGATAAAATAACTTAATCTTCATAAACTCTACTAAAAAAATAACCAAACAACAACAAAAAATTTAAAAAGAGCTTATGGGATTAAATACATACTTAAAGCCATTACATAAGGCATACCAAATAGACACTAAGAATATGTTAAGTCTGGAGAAATGAAAGAAGAAGAGAGGAGAGAAAAAAAAGGAGAGAGGAAAGAATAACAAGAATAGAAATGAATTGCATGTCAAACCAAACAATAAAATTAAGATTAACTCTCTTTTCCCTCATTTTCTCTTCCTCTCTCTATTTTTTGTTCATCTCCTTTCCTCTCATTTCTTCTATCCAAACATGAGCTAAATGCAATCCAATTTTTGAATCTGGTACATTATTGACCTTCCATTTGAGTTTTGATTGAGATTTATTAATGGGAGCGTACTTCTTTCATTATAAAATAAATAAGATTGATCCCCTCATAGGTGAACCCAAGACTTAATATTACCCTGAACTAAATTCAAAAATTTATATTTTGAAGTAAATATAAAAATTTATAAGTGGAAAAAAATACATTAAATAAGGGGGACTTAAAGAACCTTATCCTTATAAATATTTACTTTAAATAAAAATAATAAAAAAGAGTAAAAAATAAAAAGACAATTCATAAAAATACTATTTTTCAACTATGGAATCTGATATTGCAACCTACAATAACATGTAATATAATGATTAATAAATCAATTAAGAATTTCAAATTAAAATAAATCAAAACATGTAATTACAATCTGTTAAAAATAGCAAGTAAAACTTTTATGTTTGAAATCAAATACTTAATTGCTTGATTTAAATAAATTAAACAATTAAAATTTATTCATCCTTTTAAATTATAAAATTATTATTTGTTAAAAGTTTCAATAATAAACTAAACTTAACTCAACAAAAAATATATTTCAATGTTGTTATTTGAGAGATGGCCAATGGGCTGGGCCAAAGCAAGGCCCATGCATACTCGTGCATGTGTCGTGCCGTGCCTAAATTTTTTTACTTAAGCCCGGTCCAGGACATGTGTGCCGCCGTGCCCACACATGCCGTGCCTAAGAAAAAAAGGCCAATAAGCTTCTTTTTTGAAAAAAAAAAAATTTAAGAGCACATACTAAGCTGTTGGCATACTTTTTTCAAGTTTATGTACTTTTCTTAGGTCTATGCCTTTATTCAAATTTAATGGAATCAAAAATTCAAAACTCAAGTCCATATTTAATAATAATAAACTAATAATAGTAAGAAGATATAATATTAATTACTAAGTTTGACCTTATAATATTAGAATTTTTTTAATACTTAAAAACAGTAATAATAATAAATTTTTCTTAACGGTTAACTTAATTATTAACTTGAACTTACATAGAGTCATAAATCATAATTCACAATAATATTAATGCATATTTATAACATCATGATATTTATAATTTTATTCATTAAAATCATGATATCAATTATTTGTTTAATAAATTCTATATAAATCAATTATAGTATTTTTTTAAAATTAAGAATTAAATGAATTGTGGAGCCTGATTTGGCATGGCCACCTGACACCAATATAAAATCTTTATGTTCTTTCTAATGTTGCTACGTATACAGTATTTGTGATATTGTAATTTAAGACCAACAGGCAAATTAGCAAGCTTGAAAAAATTAATAAAATTAAATTAAAGCTGTTACTGTATATTTTTTAAAGATTAGGTAACTGTTACCTAATTAATCTTTTGTCAGGCTATTTTCATGTTAATTTTTTCCAGAGATGATTATGGAAAAAAAAAAAAAAACTTTTCTATGGAAGGAAACGCGTGGATTTTGCTCTTTAAGAAAATAACTTTAACTCAGTTGGAATCTCTAAAAGCAAAAAATAAAAATGATGAGAAGACTCTGACAAGGATACCTTATGTGCATTGGAAAACCATAAAAAATAAATAAATAAAGCAGTGGAAATTTTTAGCAAGGTGATTTCCTGTAGAGATCAAAGCTAGATCTTCCAGTTGAGGATCTAAAGTTCTTAAAAATCACTCTCTTCACTCCTATAAAAGTCTACTTTTTACATCACCCATTGAAGTAGTTTTCACACAATATGGAGAATTCTTCGCTCCGCGCAGCTTTCTATACGGTGTTGGTTTTATTAATTGTTGCTTCTTGTAAGTTTCTTCTATCTCGATTCTGCACTAATATGTGCCTAGTTAATATTAAAAGAGGTGCATCTTTCTCGACAGGCCTAACAGATGATGATGCCACTAACGAGCTAGGTTGTTCTCGTGACATTGACTGCCAATTGAAATGTCCCAAAGGCGGATTTTGTAACAAAAATGGCACATGTTATTGCATACTGCTATATAAACCATTTGTTGATGATGCCAGTAACGAGCTACACTGTTCTCGAGATATTGACTGCGAATTAAAATGTCACAAAGGTGGTTTCTGCAACCAAAATGGCACCCGCTACTGCAGACCCCCACCAAAACCTTTTTTTTTTTTTAAAAAGCACAAAAACTATATGTTGATACTGCCACTGATGAGCTACACTGTTCTCGAGACATTGATTGTCAATTGAAATGTCCCAAAGGCGGCTTCTATAACCAAAATGGCACCTGTTATTGCATACCCTTGCAAAACTTATCCATCGATGTTGCCGCTAATGCGCTACACTATTCTCGAGACATTGATTGCCAATTGAAATGCCCCGAAGGCGGCCTTTGCAACCAAAATGGCACCTGTTATTGCATACCCCCAAAAAAATAAACAGTTGACGTTGCCACTAGGGAGCTACATTGTTCTCGAGACATTGACTGCCAAATGAAATGTCCCAAAGGTGGCTTTTGTAACCAAAACGGCACCTGTAATTGTATATCACCACAAAAACCATCCGTTACTGTCGCCACTAATGAACTACACTGTTCTCGAGACATCGACTGCCAAATTGAAGTGTTCGAAAGGTGGCTTCTGCAACAAAAATGGTACGTGTTATTGCAGACCCCCGCAAAAACCCATCTATTGATATTACCACTAAGAGAAATGAGCTATATTGTTCTCGAGACATTGACTGCCAGTTGAAATGTTCCAAAGGTGGCTTCTGCAATCAAAATGACACCTGATATTGCATACCCTCCCAAAAACCATCAGTTAGCGATGCCATTAATGAACTGTATTAAGGGCTCTTCTGTGCATGTATCAATGTAATGCTTGAAAATTGTTTCTTTGTCAAATGATGGGAATTAAGTTTCCTAAATAAAGTAGACATCAGTCTTTGACAGAATTATTGAAAATTATTGCCTTATGACTAAATTACATATTGTTAAAAAATTTAAAGCCCAACAATAATACTAATGGTGTGTTTATTAATTGGGAATGTGAGTGAGAATGAGGGAATGAGAATGAATGATGTGTTTACTTGTTTAAATGAGAGGTGAAATAAAAATAAAAATGGTGGGCTCCATCTAAAATTGAGAATAGTTACTAGAGCTCCCATTCCCATGGAAAGAGGTTGGAATTAGAATCTCATTTTCTAAAGTGACCATATTGCCCCCACTTAAATCTTGAAATTCTCATTTTATCATTCCTTATATTATTATTATTATTATTATTATTATAAGATAAAGTAAATATATTAATGACAATACAGCTTATTTCGATTCTGGTTTCCACAGCTAAAGTAAACAATTCATTTTAATTCTCATTCTCCATTCCAATTCCAACCCATTTCGATTTTACTCCATTTCGATTCTATCTTATTCCGATTACTAATTAGTAAACAGACTGTAAAAATAATGTCAACAGTGTGAAAGAAACAAGTGAATGACGTCGTATTAAAAAATGAGTTGTGTTGTAGGCACCTCTCTAAAATTCATATTTGGAACCCCACTTTTATAACACCCCTTCTAAATTAGTAAAACTATAAGTTATGTGGTTGCGTGTAATCTCTTTCACATTGCTCACATTTCTAGTTTTATTCTTTCTCCTCCCATATATTTATCCCTTTCAAGAAAAAAAAGGGGCTATTTTAACTTAAACTTCTGTCTTAATTTAAATTATTGATCTTATATAATCTAATAGTGGATATTGATAGTGAAAATAGGTTTGAATTCAAATTTTAAAGACGAAGGGATGGCAAATCATGTCCGGCCTGAGCATGCTTTCAACAAGTCGGGCTTGGCCCAACATGAGCTTGAACTTTTTGATTTGGGTCTAAAAGTTCTGGATCTTATGTCATGCAAATTTTTTTTAATTTTTTTTATAAACTTATCCTATTTATATTATTCCCACAGTCATAAGAGATTCCAACCCTCCACTTATGGATAAACAGAGAAAATGAAATAACTCAACCAAAAAAAGTTGCTGTTATAGTTCATAAATTTTGTTTCAATAAGATTGGGCTTGAAAAGTTGGGGTTGAAGGAAATAAAATTCAGTTGGATTATTGGCACCACTTTATAAATCACTTGAAACCCCTTTCTTATTTAGCCATTCAAATATTTAAAAATAACAGATATTTCTTATAAGATAGTGTCGTCCGGACTTGATCAGATGTATTTGTGCTTGTATTAAGTCTTCCATTATTATTGTGATAATCCCGCCGGATCGGATTTCATATCTTTTATGATAAAAACTAAATATATGGCATGAATCTGAAACAAATATTAGTAAATATGGGAAAAAAGATGGATATTAGTTGTATATAAAAATATAGTGCACTAACGTAATAAAGAAAGTATTCAACACACATATTTCAATTCCCGGAATGTGGCAGTTACTAGCAATAGTATCCAGTATTCAGATTTATTGCCCCTTGCTTTTAAAGCATTAATTAAAATCCGTTTTTAAAAATATTTCTCCTCTTATGATATAACATATAAGATCTCGATTATAACTAATTCCCATCACAGGTGACAGAAAAAAAATAACATAAAATATGGAAAAAGCTTGTTGTAGCGTAACTTTCTTGATCTTCTTTTTTATCATCACTGCTTGTTAGTCTAATCTAACCTTCTTCTTTTTTCATTGTATTTTCTCTTATATGCACACACACACACACAGAGTTGCCTATAGTTTCTCTCTCTCTCTCTCTCTCTCTCTATATATATATATATTGCAAAAGATTGAATTCATAACTGAAAATTACTATTGGGCAGGTGAATCATTCGCGACAGATATAAGAGATGTTGCGGCAAGTCGTCAGGAAAGATCAAAATGTCACGTAAATAATAACTGCTTAGGCAAATGTCGAGGTGGCGGCATCTGTCTGGACGACGGCCACTGTATCTGCTTACCGCAAGTAAGGCGATTAAAAAAATTTCCAAAACAGGGAGGGGAAGGACCAGCTGTTCAGGCTGATTTTGACGCAGTCTTGCCGTCAGCTTCTTGTTCATACGATCGCGAGTGCATTAAGCGCTGTAAAGATCATAGAGGCAAATGTATAAACGGGGAGTGCATATGCGGGGGAGGTCCAAAACAGACTGTTCTTGAAGCAATCTTGCCTTCAGCGGCTTGTTCTCGTAAAAGTGATTGCACCAAGTTCTGCCCTCCCAAATGTGGATTGGTTATATGCTATAAAGGAGCATGCTTATGTGAATGCTTTTAGTTATGGCCGGAGAAAGATGGTACTTATATCCTTAATAATATTTTAACTAAGGCCAGCTTCTAGTTAGCTTTGTCGTTTCTTATTGTCATTGAAAAGTAACATACTAGAAGTACAAACAAGCGTTGGTAATTTAATTTTTTTTTTAATAATTAGCAAATTTTCAAATAAATATGTTTTTTTTTTAATAAAACTTTACTGGGTATATGCACCGCCGTTTGAGATGCCAGTCCCATTGGACGATTCTCATTCTCTTGATGTAATTGTTTCAAATAATGGTCTGAATGGTTCTTCCATATGTATGAAAAGATTTTACAACATCAGAGATATTTTACTCATTTAATGCATCAATTTTATGTGTATTTATTTTAAAAAATCACTACACAATTAATAGTTATATTTAATTAACTATTACATGGCATACATGTATTAATTAAGTGTAGTACCTTTGATATACTTTAAAATTTCTCTTTTGTATGATAAAAAATTTCAGAATACATTAAAACTAATACAACTAATTATACATGTATGACATGCAGGTTTGAATTTTATATAATCACCAGTCGCATGTTGGTTCTTTAAAATAAGTCTATACATATCTTAACATCATTTATTATTTGTATTGATGATATGATACCTTAGAGATATTTAAAAAATTTTCCAGTATGATTTATATTGTGGCCATGTCAAGATATAAAATCATATTTTTATTAAATAAAATTTTAAAAAATAACATATTTATTAAACAAGATAAAAAAAATCAAATTAAAAGACATTATTGAATAATACTGGTCCACCTAGTCACCCTGAAATGCCCATTAACACGTATGTTTATGAGTTGCTCAATGAAGCCAAGTGGACTGGACCCGTATCGGAAAAAAATTGGGTTTCCTTACCCCAACCACCCCACCCACACCCCCCCCCCCCCCCCCCCCCCCCCCCCCGGGCGCCGCCCCAACCAATGGAAATTCTGTTTATCCCTTGAGTTTTAGTGGCTCCGGTCAAATTACAGGAAATTCTTCTGGGGTCTTCTGTGTGGCAAAAGATGATGCAGATTCTGATAAGTTGCAAATGGCTTGAACTGGGCTTATGGGCAAGGCCATGCTAATTATCAGCGCAGCCATGCATGTTATCTTCCTAACAACATGAGACTATGAGAGTCATCCTTCTTAAGCTTATAATGATTATTATCAAAAGATGGGTAGTGTTGGTGAAACATTCAACGTCAATGGCTCTGCTATAACGATTACTAATGATTCCAGTGAGTTCCACTTTCTTTCATCATCATCTATCAAGTTATTGATTGGATAAACTTTTTTGTTTTAATCTTATTCCGGATTTTGGATATTTTTAAAAGAAGACTTGCAAAGCATTTAGTGCGCAATTATATGTTTGGCCCTCAAGCCGTTTTATTGTTTTGTTGGGGCAAAAAAAAAAAAAAGGTGTTTACTATTCTTCTGTGTAGCAAAGAATAATTTGATGATGGGTTGATTTGATCCATTGCCAATAACTCTTAGTTTTGCTTCAGAAAGTTTTTTCTTTCATTATTTTTGCCATCTGAACAGAAATTGAGTTTCTATTTATAGTATGTATAGAAATCTCATTGAACATCAAAGTAGAAGAGAAAGGTTTTGTGCTCTTCCCTGTAACTATTTTCTGATTGAAACTGCTGTTGGTAAATGCAGGATTAAACAAGATAGCCTCTGGATCTTATTGCAGTTTTCATCGTTTCTTGTAGTAAGCAATCCATATCTGCCTTCATTTCATGTCCTTCCATTTATTTATTCATTTTTTATTTTTTCTGATTTCTGTGTCATCGGTTACTTTCTTGCAGGTTACGGATCCTGTATGTGTATTCGAATTTATTTACATTTAAACTGTCCTGAATTAGAAACCATTATTCTATTTATTTATCGATTTCGGGTAGCTCTTGTTGGAGAAAAATCAAATTTTTAAATTTTTATAAAAATTTTTAGGACCGATCTCATAAATATATAGAAATTTGTAATTTAGAAAATTATACATTGACAATCCGATTTAACTTTTTCGTTGAATTAATCTAGGCTCCCAGATCACGATCCGTCACCACTACTCATGTTAGATCACGATCCATCACCACCAAACTTGTTAGGTCACCATCCGTCACTAATGATCTTCTAGGTTATGACTCAGGTTTGATCTGCACTTGATGTGTGAGCGCTTTTATCACCATTAAAAACAACTAGCATGAGAAATTATTTCTCTCAAAATTAGAGAGAAAAAATATTTTTCTTTAATCTGTATATAATGTGGCTCTCTCTTCTTTTGGAAGAAAATAAGTCATTTTACATCTCTATTTAGTAGAAATCTTAGGCTACGTATTTATTATAGGGGCCCACCTTGTAAAATAATACAAGGCCCCTTACACTCAAACATATTACATAAAACCTCCCACTAAATAATATATTTAGACTTTTAACCTAAATAGCTAGTTATATTACTTATTAATCCAGTAGCGGCGTAGTCAATTAAATGAGCTAACCCCGGGATCATATAGGTACATACAATAGTGGATACAATAATTAAGTCTGTAATTAAACTCAATTATTTAATTCTAAATCTACTCCACTAAAAGATTGGAACTGGCCTCTATAATTGTATGTTATCCAAGATAATATTCTTGAATAATAATTCGACCCATGCCACATTAATTTTTTTACTGCACAATCTTTTGTACCACATCGTTAATTAAATTGATATCTCAATTGTCCAATCAATTTAATTACATCTTATTCCTTGATACTTATTGGTTTTTCTCTAATTATCATTTTCAACATATTAAATATGTTGACACACTCTGGCCAGAGAATTCTATGATGAAGTGCCGAAAACCTATCAAGAAATGTGTTGTACAAATTCTATATTGTTAATCTATAACTCTAATACTCATAATTGCTCCCACCAAGATACTGGGTAATCTTGACTACAAGTGTGTGTCGTGCCCATGGTAACTCAAATGGAATAACAATTACAATAATGAAATTAATTATAACTAACTCAAGATTAAGATTACAGTAAAATCAATGTCTATGAGATTTAATAAGTCTGACAGTTATTACAAAGTTAATTCATACATGATTAAGATAAATCATTCAATGAATTTATTACATTCTATACCTAAATAAAGTGTCCAACTTTATTTATCAATTGCGAATTTAATTTATTTAATTATAAGATAACTTGTATTTGTGTCTTGTGTGAATCAGCATGGTGATCACATAAATACATATAATATGATTAAATAGACTTTACTCAAAATATTAATTCAATTAAGATACTTGAATAAAATACTTTATTTATTTTATTAATCAGAAAAATTATTTATTATAATTAAATAAACACATATGCTTTTAAAGAGCATATTTTCCTAGCAGCTCTAAAATTTAATATATTGAAACAGCACTAATTCTAGCACAAGAGGGGGTTTTTTGCCTCCTGTGTCATCCGGATCCATAAGCACCCTTCAGAGGGGCTACGAACCTGCCAGTTTCCAGAATTCATTTACTGATATCAGCAGCATTTGTGGCCCTATTGATCTGTCGGCATTGATTAGTTAAAGCAGCAATGGGTACTGCAATGAACGAAGTCGTGCAAATGCGAAAGATCAATAACAATTTACAATGCACTGAAGTCACAGATAATGCACAAGCTTGAAAATAGTTCAATAGTTGGTTGCGTTATTGTCTTCTTGATGTATTTTCCTTTCCTTTTATGAATTTTGCTCATTTTTCTTTCTTGAACTTGTCTTCGTCTTCATCTCTTCTGTAGCATGTATTTTCGGTGTCATTCCAGTGTATAATCCGGAATGTGGTTAGTAATTAAGCCTCCAATGTTTAGGACAGCCAAATGATCCGACTTTTTAGCGTATAAACAATGAAAATGCGTTTTGGCCTATAAAAATCATTTTCTTTGCTTATACTTTCCTCGTAATTCTATTATAATTGGTGTAATTCATGATTTCTGTGGAGTTCTGCCTTGTTTCTTTTAACAATTTTAAAGTTTGATACTTCTTGATGCACGATATATTAATAGTTTAATGCCCTTTCATAATATTAAAGTAAATATATTAAAATTTATATTACTTTAAATATTATGTAAAATAATAATGTAATATTATTAATACATGGGATATTTTATTAATTGTGAAATCCATTTAACCTAAATATTTACTTAAAATCTTTATAATAAGTATAAATATATACTTAAAATAATATAATAATTTATATACTGTTGAAAAATTGAGAAGGACTAAATAAGTTAAAAGTGAAACTATTTGGGAAATAAAAGAATTTTACTAAAATAAAGAATTTTATTGATATTTTACTGGAGAGACACTACAACACTCACGGCTTCTTTCTCCAAAGAGTTTAGGGGTATTTATAGTATCCTAAAACTAATACAAACCACATAAATATTAAATTACAAAAATTTAACAACCACATTTTATAAATATCTACAAATAATTAAGAAATATTCAGATTTAGATATTTTTACTACTAATAGATATTTTTAGCTTTGCAATATCTCTCATTCTATGCACAATTCTTGAATCTTCAATGAATTGGGCTTTGAACTCGGGCTTGTACAAATGTAATTAGATCGGATCATAAAATTGATGTTGGACTTTTAACATATACATTAAAAGCATGTGTGGTGACTGCCTAGTCAATTAGGTTTTAGTTTTAAGTTCAAATAATTTTTTTCTTTTTTAATTCAATGTATCAACCCATCAGATTTTTGGATTGGATCGGTTTAAACTTGATTTGATTCGGGTCCAATTCAATTAGGTTGGGCAAAGTCCCACTCGATCGTATTTGAGTGTTCATCCCCGTCTTATTCGAACCTAAATTTTTTAAATCAGATCAGATTCCCCCCCCCCCCAAAGTGTAACGATCTTGATTTTGATCCATAATGATTTTTGTTAAGAGGAATCAGGAATCTTAAATTAGGATCACAAAAATAAATTATTCTTATATACTACAAGTATTGTTTTTTTCTTAATACTCGTTCATACAAAGAAAAAAAAAATCAAAACTCCCATTTTAATTTTTGAAATTAATCATTTCTCCCTCATACTTAAAAACTCATCAAAATCTGAATAATGATAAAAAATTCTTTTACAATTTTACCCCTATGTCTGGTCAAAGGGAATCAATGTGGTCATATCTATGAGACCCAATGAAAGAAATGCAGAAGGCTACACCAGAGGGTTGAATTATATACAATGATTGAGAAGATTTAATTTACTAGCCGTTGATAACGGTTGTAATGGCTCGTTGATTTTTTCTCGCATGATTTTGGGGACTTTATCATTGACTTGTCCTCTTTATTTCTTTGATTTTTCACTTGGGCATTAACACCATGGTTTGTTTATTTTACAAATTAAACAAATGAGAAAATCCCTGTCTGTCGAGTTCTCATTCCAAAGGAACCAAATATCCACATTTCATTTGTGCCTTACATAGGACTTCTCCTTTCTAATAAAAATATTGCCAAAACGATAAAGCATATTCAATAATTCCAATCTACCAATAAACTTGAAAGAAATGGAGAAGGCTACTCCAAAATTGACTTTCTTGGGCACGTTATGCGTCGTTGCATTCTGTTAGTCTTCCTTAATTATTTTCCAATTATTATTATTGTTGTTGTAGTAATTTTCATACGAACTACGTTTGTATTGACGTATTAGTTGCAATAGTTATTGCCTAGTTAAATGGCATTTATTTGCAGATGAATCATTCTTCACAATGCCAATGGCTGAATCTAAGGCAATAAGCCAAGAAATTTCATGTTCAAATGATGGTGAGTGCACTCGTGGAGGTCAAAAACAGGCTGTTCTTGGAGCTATCTCATCTTCTGCTACATATTTGCGTTGGCGACAGTGATTGTATCACGTCCTGCGCTCCTGAGTGAGCAATAATTAGATGTAATGAAGGAGTATTCCTTTGTAGGTGTTTGATCTGAGAAAGATGCTATATGTATGCTTTTGTTGGCCATTCTCATATAATATTGAATCATTTGGCATGATTCTTCGGTCGTTTATGTTCGGACCCTTTTGCATTTGTTTGTCCTAAGTTTTGTCAACTTGCATTGATTCATCTTCTTATTTTGATCGTTGATGTTATCACTGATTCACATAAAAAATAAGGTAAAATTCAAAGTAGCACTAGATGTAAGGGTGGGCATCGGTTCAGTTTAGTATAGAAACAAACTGAAAAATTTCCGTTCGGTTCGGTATAGAATTTTAAAGAACTGATATGAACCTCGGATCCATTTTGGTTTGATATATCGGTCTGATACCGGTTTGGTTCCGGTCCCAATTTTCGGTTCTCTAAAACTGTTGAAAAAATAGCATATCTATATTCTATTTTGAGGGCACATTTTGAGTGGGTCCCACTTAGCGAAAGTGAAAAATCTTGTGAGGTTCGAATTCTATTCCGTTAATACTTTAAAAGTGTAATTTTATTTTCTCAAAATAGCGCTTGAGTGAATGAGAAATTATCTCTCAAAGTTTACCCTTGAAGTTGGAAATTTTGAAAGGAAATGAGGCTTATCCCACATGGGACAAAGAAGCCAAGGAATTAGTGTTTATATATAAACACTTAACCATGCATGAGTAAGAATTATAAGAATAGAGGCTCTCTCCGCACGCCTGTGCACAGGGGGGGTGCAAATT
Organism: Citrus x clementina; assembly: GCF_000493195.1. Classification (NCBI taxonomy): domain Eukaryota; kingdom Viridiplantae; phylum Streptophyta; class Magnoliopsida; order Sapindales; family Rutaceae; genus Citrus; species Citrus x clementina. Next base: position 20,222,538 of record NW_006262274.1, on the reverse strand, counting down.
CAAGACTGATTTGGTTGAACTCGTGTGCGTACGCGAATGTCAGCCCAAAATCATCCGAGCTTGCATGACACTATTTTAATTTCCTTTTGAATTTTTTATTGTAACAGTTTCACGTTTTGAATTCAAATGATTTGTAACAGCTTAACAACCATTATTTTTAGCTGTTATACAATTCACGTTTTTTAATTCAATTTTTAAATCAATTGATTGAATTGAATTGGCTATTATAACTATTTAATGGCATATATTGAATTCGGAAATTCAATACAATGCTGCTGTTTCATCCTCACATGAGTATAAAAAAGCACATCCTCTTCTGTTTTTATATAAAAAAGCACATCCTCTTCTGTTTTTACACACACTAAAACCAGCACAAAGAGCACTCCAAAATTTCTTTCATCCTTTCGTCGTTTTGTTATGATCGATTTTGTACGCTGTTGTGGTTCGCCGTAATTATCAGTTTGTGCTTGACGGATAATTCGTGCCCGTTGTATCCTGGGAAACAGTTACTAGCAAACCTAAAGCAATACAATATGTGATAAATATGTTTTAAGGAAACTGTCCAATGCAGGCCTCAGGTTTAATTTTCTGTTTCGGTTTCTTTTCTCTTATGTTTTTCCATTTGTGAATTTGTGATTTCCGGTTGCTGTTTTACATTAACTACTGCATTGAATTGTTATCTCACTGTGTGTTTATTTTTCTTACAAAAACTTGTACACATTTAACTATCTTGTTTTCTTAAAAACTTATCAATCTTAAGAGTTACAAATGCAAATATACAAATTACAATCTATAATTTCATCAATACCATCACCACCGCACTTTACAGTTTCACACGAAAACAAATATTAATCAAACATCACAGAACACATCAACACACAATTTCAATTTTTAAAGTTTTATTAAAGAAAAAAGATTTAAAAACAAAGAACCCATCACTTTCCTCTCAGGTCGGCAACTAGGCAATAAAAACAGGCACCCTTCCTGCCGTTTATAATTTCCAAACGCACCCCTTTGCTTTACGTTTGCAGCAAAAATAAAATAAAATAAAAATCCAAAACTCTAACGAAGCATGAGAAAAAGAAAAATGAACTCGATAACTAGACGGCTTTCCAGTTACTTGACGCACTCAAGTTAAGATTTAAACTCATTGGCACGCAAGAATCTCGAGCGCAAAATCAGATCCCAGGACCTCGCTCGCAAGCTCAAAGCCATCCTCGTCAAGAAAATCAGGGGTCTATAAGAAGAGTTTTGGAGTCAATTGAGTGATAGAAAAAGGGTTATTTAAGCTTTGAGAAAGGTTACGGGGGTTTTCTATTTCTTCTTGAATGAAAGGATACAGATACTCTTTTTTGACTTAGTTCACATGGCAACTTTCACTGCCTCTGTGAACAATTGTAGGCTACTCTATGATCACTAAATTCAAGAACCTAGTTGAGTATGTGATACATCTAGATGAGATCTTTGAGGTACCGAGGAGATAGAAGATGAAGATCAATCCAGAAAAATACATATTTGGAGTGAGCTCGGGCAAGTTCCTTGGATTTATAGTAAGCCACAGAGGGATCGAGGCAAACCTGAGAAGATTGGGCCATTGTAGAGTTGAAATCTCCTCATGCCTAACAAGCAAATTAGCAGTGTTAAAAGATTTATTTCTTAGGCAACTAATAAATGCCACATTTCTTTCCAGGTCATAAGGAAACAGAAGAAAATAGAGTGGATTCAATTTTTAAACTGAGCAACTATAATCAAATAATTAGTGATTTATAAATTAGAATGCTATTGTAACACCCTAGGCGAATCCCACATCGGCAAAGCACGGGAGAGATGCTGGGTTTATAAGGGGTGATCCACACCTTAATTGGCAAGACGCGTTTTGGGGTGTATGGGCGCCCCAAGAACAAATCCGTGCGGGCCTTGTTAAGGCCCAAAGCGGACAATATCTTGCCAAGTCTGGGTTGGGTCATGACATTATGGTATCAGAGCGGCTCCGCGTGTCCTCTTGAGCGATGGTGGGGCAAACCTCAGCGAGGACGCTGAGTCCCCAAGGGGGGGGTGTATGTAACACCCTAGGCGAATCCCACATCGGCAAAGCACGGGAGAGATGCTGGGTTTATAAGAGGTGATCCACACCTTAATTGGCAAGACGCGTTTTGGGGTGTATGGTCGCCCCAAGAACAAATCCGTGCGGGCCTTGTTAAGGCCCAAAGCGGACAATATCTTGCCAGGTCTGGGTTGGGTCATGACATTATAAATAACTGAATTTTGACCATGCATAAATAAAATTGTATATGTATTAAAAAGACTTCAAATATGTGAGTTCCATTGGACTAGGATACCCTAGCCTGTTATCCAAGCTATCATCCCTACATTACATACGTAAACATGAGTTTTATAGTCGGTATCATTTTAGAATGATAGAGTGATAGGGTGAAACAAAGTGAAATTCTTTCTTTTTTTTTCTTTTTTTTTTGAAAATTCACTATTTATGGGCGAATCTTACATTATTTGTTATCAATTTTTGGAAATGCAACGCTGCGTACATAAAGTTGGGACACAAAATTGTATTTCACATGACTTAATTATAAATTGTTAAATATTAAGTATTTATTTAACACTAGCATACCTAATAATTTGTATTATGCTTAGGTAACTTGTTAGTAACACTATTTTGGGCCATGATTTTTTTTTTTTTTTTTGGGCAGACAATGTTGTAAGTAGCGCGTAGACCTTGTTTGGTATTATGTGATTAGACAACTGTAATTTTTAAACTACAATATTTAAGTGTTTAGGAAACACACACCGTTGTCGTTTAGAAATTAAATCGATTTTATCCTTCTTTTGTATAATGAAACCAAATATTTGCTAGGTATAAAATCCAAATTCAGAAAATATTGGAAAATTTTTGTTACTTGGAATAAAACACTACTGACTAAATTTTTTCCAAAACAATCTATTAACGCCTGTCTGTCAAGATTTCATCCTAAATATAACATTTGTTGAGATTTCAACCCAAATATAGCATCTATCCAGATTTCATCCCAAATAAAATATCTGTCGAGATTTCATCCCAAATATAACATCCAAAATATCTGCATTTCCTTCTAGCCAAATAAGGGTGAATTTACCAACATGATGCAGGCTGAGTGTTGGTTTTATTTGAATTATTTTTTTGGTATCCTTATCTTAATTTAATTCTTTTGGTTTTAATTAGTTTTTATTATTATTTAGTGGCATTTATTATTTTAATTTTAGAAGGATTTAGGATATCTGTCTTGTTTGAGTAAAAGCTGACATAACAGAGTATTTCTTTCTATTATTGCCTTATATGGGACTCCTTTTTTATAAATAGTGCCCAGTCGGCTAGTCAAGCCTCATGTTAACAAAGTTAACGCAAACTATACCACCAAATAATTAGGTTAAAGCATCAAGTTCGAAACTATCGATCAAACTGAAAGAAATGGAGAAGACTACTCTCAAGTCCACTTTCTTGGTGATCACCTTATGCGCTGCAGCTGCATTGTGTTAGTCTTAATTTCTTATTTTCTCTCGCGTTTCTTTCTTTGTTTATTTGTTTATTTACGATATTGACATATATTGGTTACAATTACATAAAGCGGCTTAATGACATTGCATTTTATGGCAGATGATTCGTTCTTAATAGTGCCAACGGCTGAAGCTAGGGTAATGAGCCAAGAATTTACATGTTCACATGACAGTGAGTGCTTGCAGCGTTGTGAAGATCATAAAAGCAAATGTATAAATGGGAACTGCATTTGTGGGGGAGGTCCAAAACAGACTGTTCTTGACGCTATTTTGCCTTCCGCTTGTTCTCGCAGCAGTGAATGCATCAAATTCTGCCCTCCCAAATGTGGAATTGTTAGATGCAATGGAGGAGTATGCTTTTGTGAGTGTTAGTGCCTGGGATCGAAAGATGATACTAATATCTTTCAATAATAAATAAAGGGTTCTTGTACGCTTATTGTACTTCTATCTTTGAATAATAAGCCTCTGTCCTTTCTTATCGAGTGATTGGCATGATTTTAGTAATCTTTCAATATTATATTGTGATTTTAATTAATTTAGCTTCATCTGCAACTTCCCTTTGCTCATCTTCTAATATTTTGATAGCTACCATCATAGATAGAATTAACATTTAACGGATATACAAACCAGCCTCGATCGATCGGTTCCTGGCACCATCAAATGTTCGTAGCAAATCTTTTAAATAAATGTATTTATTATATATATAAAAGTTTCTTGGTTGTGTCATTGTGTTGGGTGCATATCAGTGGAGGATTTAGGATTTTGATCCAAATGGGGGATACGAATGAAAAAAGTTACAAACTAAAACGTAATTTTCTTTTTCTCTTTTTAAATGTTAAATTAGCGCTCTTATCTTTACATATATTTTTTTGACCTTGGAGCCATGGCCTGCTTTCTTTTCGAATTTTTGAATTTGGAGCCATGGCACTTAATATTACTAAATGAGAGAAAAATAAATAAATTTTCACTTTGCAGTGGCAAGACATAATTTGATAACTATGGGGCCAAAAGTAATCGAGGTAAACTTTAATGAATATGTAAATAATAGGATAAAATCTCCAGATGTCAAGTTATTATGACTAAGGGTCTGTTTAGTGTTATGGTGCTATAGCTTAATACCTATTGTTGTTGTGAAAAAAATAAAGTTCTAACTAATAAAATTTGATTGTTTTAATAAAACATGACTTTGAAGTAATATTTTTGAAAAAACTAGTAGAGTATTCTTCTTCTTCTTCTTCCTCTTCTTTTTGTCAACTAACTGTGGGATAAAATTAATTTGACTTAAAGTCATAGCTGCAAGTGTTTATTAAATACACACTTTACAACTGTATGTAACTATTTTGCCACAACACCCTGCCAAGACTACCAAATGGATTTTAATTCATAAAAATGTACTTATTAATGCAAAATATAAATGATTCAGATATAAAATAAAAAAATTTTGGGTTTAGCTTATAATTTTTTTACATAGCATCACTGATGTGATAATTACGTGTATAGAACTAGGTGAATGACGAGTTTCAAATGATTTGATATCCAAATTTTGAGAAATTCTAAAGTACCTTTAAAATACCATGTCAGTAATATAATAAGCAAATTATGTTATAACATATATAATTTATTTTGAAATCTAAATGCAAGTAGTAATTATATAAAATTCAATTATGCACATTATGCATGCATTAATTGGTTATATTACTTTTAATCTATTATAAAATTCCTCCCAAACTTCATGTAGTTATCAAATCTTATCATTTCTCATCAAGTAGTGAAATTGTATTGGTACCTATACAAACTTTGTATTCCAACTTTGATTATAAATGCATCAGAAATATTGATTATTAATTAGATGAAGCAACAAATAGCTAAAATATCTTGAATTTAAGGAAGAGATATCTATCAATTAATAAGTGAACACACCATATTTGTACTTCTTGCTATAAACATGTTCCTATGAGTATCATGTTCACAGTTCTCACCTCTCGAGTCTCGATACACAACATAAAAAGCCATATATTACCCCATATTACCAGCCAGCTTCGCCACTGATCTTCATACTGAAAAATGGGAAAGGCTTCATTGAAGATTTCTCTCTTGCTCTTTGTGCTCTTTGCCTCGGGTCAGCTTCCATATCTGTTTCCTCTTTATTTATCGTAATTGGATTAGATAAATTAATGAGATGTATTTGCACTTGCAGCTATGATTCCATTCTTGGCAATACCTGGAGCTGAAGCAAGCAGGGTTCCAACTTCCAAGTCCTTGTTCGGACTGCAGCATACCAGCCGCTGTGTTGATGGCAAGTGCACTTGTGGTGATACCCGGCCACTCGATACAGCCGGCGAACCGCAACCAATAGATGCAGCCGGCGAACCGGAGCCAATAGATGCAGCCGGCGAACCGGAGCCAGTAGATGCAGCCGGCGAACCCCAACCAGTAGATGCAGCCGGCGAACCGCAGCCAATGGATGCAGCCGGCGAACCGGAGCCAATAGATGCAGCCGGCGAACCGGAGCCAGTAGATGCAGCCGGCGAACCCCAACCAGTAGATGCAGCCGGCGAACCGGATCAGCACAAAAGATTTGAAAATCGTCTGATTATCAAAAAAATTAAATAATGTTCACTGGTCTTTTATCTTTGGAAGTAATGTCCGGTAACAATTAGTAAATTGGCTCTTTCTCCCTTTTCTGTTAGAAATATGCTTTTTAAGTTTGGCCGACGTTAATTCCTTGAGTAATAAAATAAAATAAATCCAAAAATTATGTTTCTCTATGATGCTTATGAATTTTTACAGTATTAATAATAGAGTCGTTATGCACCCTTAAATTTAAAGGTTTTAATCTTCAGCATTTATTTAATTTAGTGCATAAATAACTAATTATTTAATAATCAATAGATAATATTTAAATTCATGGATACAATTTTATTTTTTATAATTCCATAAATATTTTCTAAATCATCAACAAAATTAAAAATTAAAAATGCAAATATATAAATTAATCTACATGTATAAATAAAAAATATGGATTATTTAATCTTCAACAACACATATTAATTCAGAACTTTTTTTCATTTATAATTGGGAGAATACAATTTTAAATTCTTAGTTTTATTCATTGTCTTTTAAAAAAAAAAATTACTCACTGGTGAAGATTGAGTTGAATTAATTGTTGCAATATTTATTAATCTAGTAATTTTTTGTTGAAAATGAGATAACAATAAGATGACAAACTAAGATTGAGTTGTGTTAATATTTTTAAAATACTATACTTTGAAAGGAAATATAGAAGTATTGATAGACTATATTTGTTTTTGTTTATTGTTTAATCTTTAGAAAACACGTTTAATAGATTTGATAATTAGTAAATTTAAATTGCTAATAATTGAAATTAAAATATTATCCTAACTAACTTTTAATTTTATGAATTGCTGACTAAATTTAACGATAAATATTTATACCATTATTGATGCCTTAATTTTTATAACAACATCATAGAGTGACCTCTACCCTAACTAGATTTTAATTTTATGAACTACTAATTAAATCTAACGGTAAATATATATACCACTAATTATACGAGCACCCTCTAACTAATAATAATAATAATAATAAGTCCATTGACGCCAACCATTTGTTCAAGAAAACAAACATCACAATCCGCGTAGTTGCGAGGACTAGTGTGCTAAGAATTCTTTGATCTAAATGCAATTGAGGAAGAGTTTCTGGGTTATAGTGAAGATCGACATTAGTTTAGGGTGCTATTTGTAAATAAGCTGCTAATGTAACTTCCTCATTTCTTAGTCAAATTAGTTGTTTCTTGGTTCTATATGATCCATGTAACCTACTCTGTAACTTACTCTGTAAATCTGTATCTCTTTTGAGCTAGTTTGATTAATAAAAGTATGTTAGTTTTTTCTTTCAAACATTGAAGTTCGATTACAGTTTTCTGATTTGATTCCTTGATCGTTCGGGTTGCTAAATTTGTTTTGATTTTGATCCTTGGTAAAGTTTGTGTGTTCTTTGTGTTTCTATGATTGTTTAGACTATAATCAAAGCACAACAATTTTTCTATTTAATAAATAAATCTGCTGGCCTTTATACAAAAATATCAAAACAACTTACATCATTTTAGGTAGTGTTTACATTTTGGATTGGAATAAGAATCTTGAATAATGGAAATCCTGAGATTAGGAGTGTAGAGTGGGAGTGAGAGTAGGAGTAAGTTGTTTATTTACACTTGAATGAGAGTATGAAATCGAAATCAAAATTTAATTTATGTGTTTACTTTATCTTGGATTAGGAGTAAATGATTTCCAATTACAGTTTTACACTTATTTAAAAAATAATAGTTTTTAGTTACAAAATTAATAAAAAATATATTTGAAAATAAAATATATATTTTATTAATTTTTAAATTAATAATAATTATTAGTATTCTTAATTATGTAAATCACAATTTTTTACTAATTTTAATTTTAATTATGGTAAGAGCAACATAATGAAACATTATTATTAATAATATAGTACAAAATTAATATTTTCTTACAATAAACTATTTATTATTATTATTATTAATTATTAATATTAAATAAATATAACAATATTATATTTTCAAATGAAGATGGTATATAATAATATTATTAATTCTCTATGAATATGATAATATTATTTTAAAATAAGTTTAATATTATTATTTTAATAAATGTAATTTATAAAATAATATAATATTATTATTTAAATAAATATGATATTTTTTAATTTTATTAAATATAATTGTATTAAATTCAATTAAAGAATGATAAAAAAGAAAGTAGTGAGAGTGGGCCCATAGGAGTTAATCACACTCCCTACTCCAAAAATAAATGGGGTTCACAGAGTGGAATAACTGCTCTTCCCTTAAAATATGTAAGTAAACACTGAAATGAGAAGAATTCACATTCCTCACTCCCACTCCAGTAAGTAAACATAGCATGTTCATTAAGGAAGAAAATACATATATTGATGCATAGTAGCTCTGTTTGAGAATAACAAAATTGAAAAATAAATATTGCACTTATGGCATGCTGAAGATAGTTGTGATTTTGTTGGACTTCGAAAGTAAGATAGTCGTGATTCTGCTTAACTCGTAAACACTCACACTTACACCTGACAATGAACTTCACAGAATATATAGGCTAAAAGCAATCCCGTTTCAGTTGTGAATAATTGTTAGGGAGAATTCCACTTCTGTTGTGAATAATTATTAAGCTAAGTATATAATCAAGAAAATAGCTCATAAGTTGATATAATAAAAAAAATTAGTGATGAGATCCGACATAAAATTATATTTCAAGGTGAAATAAGTAGCAATAGACTCATTTTTTAAAATAAAATATAATAGTCAGGTAAATTTGTAAATTTAGCATTATAAATTTATGATATTAATGGGACCATGGAGTTATATAAGGATTTTCTGAAAAAATATTATCTTATTAATTTATGAGAATTATTAATTTAACCTATTAACCCAAATTAGAATTATAAAAGACTCGTACTATAAAAAATTATTATATAATAGAGGTTATTAATTTATCGAATATTAATTTATTCATAACATATATGCAACCTAAGAAGTAGTGAGTATTTTCCAGGTTTCTCCCAGCTTACATGGAGCATCAAGCTTCACGCCAATGATGTTGACCATTGAATTTTTCGAAGATATCATAATAATTTACTTAGTTCTTAAATGAAAGACACCAACCGCAAGAAATATAAAATTAATTATATGATGAGGATTATTATGCATAATCCAATCAAACTACCTTGCATTATCCGCTCGCGCTCTATAAATCCTTGCAATGCCCATTACTTCGTTGCCAGACGCTAACATCTAAATGAAAATAACCCATTTGTTAAGCAAACTTCAATAATGTGCAAGAAATTGTACAAATCAACTCAACTAGAAGAACTAATATTAGGATTTTCAATAGCAACAACACTAGTTCTTGTCAAACTTCCCTATGAAAAGATAGATGGAAATCCAGTTCCAACAGTCATCTTCAAAAATAGGCCTGGCTTGTTCCATGCCTTTATTTTAGCTCTCAATTTTTCATTTTTCGGATCTGTTTTGACAATCTCTCTTCGTGGAAAGTATGCAAGGATCGCCAGGTATCCCCTCATTCTTGCCGCTGTTTCTACGGCCGCGGCAATAGCCGTACTGACATGGTTAGTAGTTCCGATGAACTATAAATTGTTAACATAGCATGTACGTCTGAGCCACAGAAAACTGGTCCTTAATTATTTGTAAGAAATATTGACAGGTTACTATCAGTATGTACGTACGTACGTTGAACGATATAGTGCTTTAATCACAGCTCAAAACTTGTGTACAAATACAATCTATATCTGTCCTTGATGTTTGTAACCAAAAAATGGATGATAATTAATGATGATGAAAATTCAATTTTGTCCTTGAAAAATGAAACCGATAAATCTTTATGAGTTTTGTTTGCGTTCTTTGGTTGTTCCTGATTGGCATCTCTTAATCTGTTATGCCATCACAACAAGCGAGACGAAGAGCATATTTGCAATGGTGGCTGCATCTCTGCTTGCAACAATTAGAATAATTTATGCATTGGAATTAAGCAAAGATTTACATAGTCGAACCGATTACTCACGAGAACGCAAAGAAAGAGAAAGAGTATATGTTTCACACAGATATGTGGACTTACATATCCAAAATCATGGGGTCGCTTGCAGTTTTTATTGATGCTGCATGCAGTTGATGGGGCTATTACATCAAAAGTTGTAGCAGAACGTAGTAATATATGTTTTCTCTCTTACTGGTCAAGTCAAATCCGGAAGGAAAATTGTCATATGACTCGTATATGTATATTCCTTGTAAAATCTGGACACCACAATCTGTGCTCTGTGGTTTCCAAAATATAATACAGGCTAGTTGTTAAGCACTCTAGTCGCTTGAATGATTCGGTATTTTATCTGGTAATGTCTAATCAGATTACAAAGGCTTGCCATAAAGACTTGTCACTAATTAGGACTTTACACTTAAAAACAACTTCACAAATTATTAAATTTCATCCCATGACTGCCCGACAAGTTGTTGCATATAATTGAAATTACATGAATAGTATTATTATTAACTGAATATAACTCAACTTTAATTCACTTACCTCGGTAGGCGTTCAATAGCTTTTGCTGTCCTCGTTTTCAATTCTCATGAAATCAACGTTTGATTTCTCCTGCAGCTTGCGTGAGAGAAATCCCTTGGTGTAATCTACAAAACTTATTTTCTTAAATAATGCCGGAGTCTCTGGTGTGATAAGACTTGGTGCTGGTCCTATTTCTCCGTCTAGTTTCATACTATAGAATGTGGCGAAAGACAATCTTGCTTTCTCTGAGTTTACAGTTGCACGGTGTACAATGCTACGGTAAATTCCATTAGTCAAAATCTGTAATCATAAAAGAATGAATAAGTAAAAGGAGAAAATGCGAACCAAAAAAAAAAGACGAGATGAATTAGAGGGGTATAGAAATTGATAAGTTATGTACCTCCAAAATGTCACCAACGTTGATTATAAACGTATCAGGGAGGGCTTTAACAGGAACCCACATTCCATATTTCTTTATTTGAAGGCCGTCCATCTCATTGAGTTGGAGGAGGATGGTTAGTGCAGAGCCATCAGTATGAGGATTAAAGCCAATAACGTGCTCTTGTTGCTGACATGAGGGATACTAATTCATCCTCATTGATTGAACCCCATCCTCAAACTGTTTGCTATCATTGGGATCCATTTTTAGAGCTTCTGCCATTTGGTTAATTATTTTTATGGACAGATTTTTAAGCTCTGTTGAGTAAACTTCTAAGGTATCTCTGCATACAAAATAAAAATAGTGCAGTTTTAATGATGTTAAAATCATAAATAATATCATAATAATTGAACACAAATTATTGCGAACATGGCAGAAAATGAATTATCTAATGCAAGCAATTAATGAAGCCACCTGACGGAAGAGGCAACTTAGGAAAGAGATGAGGTTTTCTCAAAAGAGCTGGGAGACTGAACATAGTGAAGCCGTATCCCCAATCAAGCTTCTGCTCTTTGGACACAACAAAGTTTTGCCCAAATCCCTCAATTTCTCCAGGCCGCTGCCAAAATTTCTCTTTCTCCTCCATTGGGAGATCGAAGAAGTCATGGACCTCTGCCGTCACTTTCTCCACCAAGGAACAGCTCACTCCATGACTCTTCAACTGCATGCACGCAAATTATATTAATTAACGCTGCGATCGATGTTCATGTCATGTCACGTGATGCATGGAAGTTAATTTTAGAGTTGGTAAAATGAACCATAGAGTCGTGTTCGTGTTGTGTTGACTTTTAGTCGATTCAAATACAACTCATTTAATAATTATGTTAAAATATTGAGACCCTAACTAAAAATAAATAGGTTATCCACTTCGGCATTTTATATTTATATATTTAATAAAATTTATATAAAATATTTATAATTTATTTTATATATAGAAATATTCTAATTTAGGATACTAAACTTTGTTAAAGTTTGGGAAAGCTATTAAATTGAGGGTTTAATAATATAACCCTAACGCTATTAAATTACATTATCAATATGATAATATATATATTTATCAAAATATTACGTATTTATACTATTGAAGTTTTAAATTTATATAAAGTTTTATAAAAGAAATATTGTGTATATGTTCATCCCTCCAAAAAAATAAAATGATAAAATAATGTCTAATATTTGAGTTTTGATGATAAGAACCTACAAATTAATTTAAAATAGAAAATATAATTTCACCCTTGGTTGGATAAATGGATTAAGAATTTTGACCTTAATAAATACAATTTCACCCTTGGTTGGATAAATGGATTAAGAATTTTGACCTTAATTCCCATATGGCCATATTTCTGTAGCAAAATATACAACTATAAAAAATTATAATTGTTATAGTTAGGATCCTTAAAAGATATCTGAAATTTTCACTTCATAATCTTTTTTATTGGTGTTTAAAATCATTGTTTATTTCGACACTCTTGTGTTGGTGAAAAAGTGTTGCAAAGCAAAAATGATGTACATAGATAACAAATGAGTTTAGGATAAAAGTGAAAAGTTGAATCCACTTCCTTGCATTGGCATGATTGATGTTTCTGTTTTCTTAGTTGTATAATTAGTTAATTACTTTTGGTATGGGATAATGATGATCAGGTTAGAGTTGTATCCATCTTTTCAAGTTTGTATGACTCAAATGGGTATATTTTATTATTAATTTTTTATTTAGATTAAAATATTTTTTTTTGTTTTTAATACTTATTTTTTTAATTTTTATTTTTATTCATATAATTTACTTTATTTATAATAAATAAAAATAAAAATATATTTGAAAATAAAAGTAATATTGTAAAATTTTGCTGTTAGGGAGGATTATTGTCTATTATATAAACAATAAGAGATTAAATGATATATATTAATTCTAATAAGGAGAAGTTAGCATTTTCCCTTTTATTTTATTAACAAGAAAAGAAAGGGCAGGGATTTAATGGGGGAACACATTGCTACTAATAAAATTTATTAGTGGAAGTTAAGATTTAATTTTCTTACGAAAATAGGCGAAGTTGTCCATCTTATCCTATAATGCTTGAACTCATAAGTTTTTTTAAATGTCTACTAGAGTAATAATAAAGTTATAAACTCTTGTACAAATATCCAATTGTAACTATAATAGATGTAAATTGACACGACTCAAAAGTGTATTACTCTCAAGTATACGAGTGTCTAGTTATAATATAACCCGGTGAGACCGGAGTCAAATCACAGGGAGTTTTAAATATAGTAAAACTAAAAAAATTAATTGTGGGGAAAAAATTATTTGAAATTGATTTAAAAATAAGTTAAGGTTTAGGATCCACTCTCTGTATTTAAACTATAATTTTAATACTCTTTCATTTATATTTTACCTCACTTTTACCAATTAATTATTATATCATTTAATTCTATGTGTGTGGATAAATATGGAATAAAGTACCTAATGTGCCACACTATATTAATGTGTCGACATTATGTCAAAATACCATAAAATCCAATTGAAAGAAAACACAACACTCTTTTTATTTGATAAACTTTTTGAAATATATTATAAAGAAAATTAATACAAACGGAAACAAGAAAAGAAAATAAAAAAAGATAGAAATTCTTCAGTCTTGGCTTCAGCTCTCAAAATAGCTCTCTAGCTTCTGGCCCTCCGCTCTCACTGCATTTCCTTGCCTATACATTATCTTTATTTATTTTAATATATATATATATATATATATATATATATATATATGTACATTGAAATGTGTAATAGTTAAGTGGCCATCACGAGAAGCCAAACAATTTGGTTTTTGTTCTTTTTTTATTTTTTTATTTATTTACATCTCCTCAATAATGCTTCCAAATCGCTCCAGTAGTCTTTCTTTGTTCCCGCTTTCAATTCCAATTTATTCCTGAAAAATATTTATAAGGTAAAAATTAACATATTACGAATTAATTTAACACATAAATTTATTTGGGGAGCATTCATATAATTTATAAGTTATACGCGCATTAATCAACACTTTAAGTAAAAAACTAATAATTTCATCCTTATTACACGTACACTTTTTAGTGTTAATCACAAATATATCTCGCATTTGGATTTGCAACTTGATGTTGATGAATTAAGTGCACCAAAGTAAACATGTTTATGTTTGAGTAGCTCATACACATTGAGGGACTACTGCAGCATTCTCCAAATTATTTTAGAACCTGAGCACTGTGCGGGCATGGGTTACCAGTAAGATAATACTTTTATAGTGTGTTTATTTCATGAAATGGGAATGAAGTGGAATGAGAATGAGGAATGGAAATAAGATTTCAATGTTTATTTGGCAAAAATAAATGAGAATGGAAATGTGCTGGAATGCCATTGATGTGTTTACTTGGCAAAATAAATAGAAATGAAGAATAGGACTGAGAATCAATTTACCAAAATACCTATAGTATTAATAATTAATAAAAATAATTAATTTATCATTATTAACAATATTATCATTATTGTTGTTATTATTACTATTATTATTATTATTAAAAATAATATTAACAATAATTAATAATAACTAAAATAATAAAGTTATTATTATTATTATTAAATTTTATTAACTTTATTATTTTAGTTATTATTAATTATTGTTAATATTATTTTTATTAATATTATCATTATTATTATTATTATTAAATTTTATTAACTTTATTATTTTAGTTATTATTAATTATTGTTAATATTATTTTTATTAATATTATCATTATTATTATTATTAAATTTTATTAACTTTATTATTTTAGTTATTATTAATTATTGTTAATATTATTTTTATTAATATTATCATTATTATTATTATTATTAAATTTTATTAACTTTATTATTTTAGTTATTATTAATTATTGTTAATATTATTTTTATTAATATTATCATTATTAACATTTATTATCATTATTATTAAATTTTATTAACTTTATTATTTTAGTTATTATTAATTATTGTTATTATTATTTTTATTAATAATAATAATAACAACAAAAATAATGATAATATTGTTAATAATGATAAATTAATTATTTTTATCTTTATTTTTTAATAATGATAATATTAATAATAATAATAATTAATAATAACTAAAATAATAAAGTTAATAAAATTTAATAATGATAATAATAATAATTATTATTAATGACATTTAAAATAATAAAATTAATTGTGATTTGAATGAGGGTAATTTGGGAAATATGAAAAAATTATAGGGATACAAAAGTAAACATATATTCCATTTTCATTCTTTCATTTTCATTCCCAACCCTCCCATGCGAATGGGATTCCCATTCCTTATTCCCAAATTGTGTGGGACCCACATATTTTATTCTCATTCCCAAATTACATTTTGCCTAGTAAACATGGATTTCATTCATATTCCTTTATTCACATTCCTCATTCCATGAAATAAACGCACCATTAGATTTTTTAGGATTTTGCATACATTAAACGACAAGCTTTCCTAGTTATTATTATTATTATTATTATTATTATTATTATTATTATTAAGCCTTGCCTTGATGTCGAGGGCTTGCTTAAGAAGTTCACCAACAGTCGCCTTTGAGAGTGAGTGGAACAAGTGGGACAAGGTAAGGGGTTCCCTCCGGAGCACGGAAGCCTTACCTCTGGAAGTAAGGGTGTGCTAATCCCTGATCTAGGGAATGGAATGAGTTATAGACAGAAAAGAGGGCGAGACTGGTCAAAAGGGAACTATGTAATTATTAGAATACACGGTGATCGAAGTAGACAAAATGAAAAATTTACATATAACTTCTATCCAATATATCAATATTGATTAGTTAATATGTTGGTTAATTGTATTCTAAAACGCGAACCACTAGTGTTTTGATACAATCATATCCAAAATTGTGCGTAATGAAGTAAGATCTTAATAATAAGATATAATTACAAAATGTAGTAACTTTTTCCAAGAAATTGACCTCTATAAATAGTGAGAAATATAATTGAAAGTGCTTATGAGATAGCAAAGAATCACATTAGGAATAGCAGGGAGGCCATTGATAAGCTTGAAGATGTGCTTATGGAAAATGAAACATTTTCAAGGGATGAATTCAGGATGATTCTGTCAGAATTTATTGATGTATCTGTGGAGCAAATTTATAGAACTTCTACTCGAGAGATGATTAGTGCTTAAAGTTAAAAAAGTGTACTTAAGAGAATGTACACTTATAGTCATAATGCAGTACACAATTTTGTTACTGAAGCAACGCAAATCTTGTATAAAGTATAGAATCTATGGCATAGTTGTCAGCATAACATTGAATAACAGCTTTTCAATCAGCAAATTTTCCATTTGTCATCCTACTTTGCCATTCTTTGAACTATATTGGATTCTCAAATGATTCATGCTCTAAATTCTATAAGACATGTAACTTGAGTCCTTGGGACATCCAATTACTTCTATAAAGAATTGTTCTAACAATAAAAAACAATTTTGAGATACTAATTATGTTCCATCAGATTGAACAGAATCAAACTTTGAACAGTTTAGATATAACATATCACATTCACATAAATTTTATCACTCGTATATGAGTAAAATCAGTGTATTTTGTTTCTTCTCTTTCTACCTCAATCAGGTGTGAGCAAAACCGGAACACTCCAGCACTTAAGCTGCACTGCAGTTGACACGGGAGCTGCCAATTCCGCATTAAGTGCAGTGGTTTAGAACATAAAAGTTTGCGGCCGTTCTCTTACAGGCTGGACACGTCGTTGCCTTTCTTGGCAGTCTCAGCCAATCGTAGGTGGGCGATTGCTGTGGAGTGACGATAGTGGGATTAAGGGGATCCACAGAAGGACAATCAAGGGGATGAACGAGGGGATTTGTGAAGGACAACATTTGCCCATAAGATTCCTGAAAACTCAACTTTTGTGCGGTAAAATTAAAATGGATGGCGAAAGCTCTAGAAACCTCGAATCGACTTTATTAAAAAAAAAAATCAAGAGGAAAGATTGAAGTTTGTTTGCCTCACTTGTAGTTTTAGAAACAACTTCGTAAGGTAGGAGAAAATGACTGAAAATAGCAAGGTACGAACATTGTCCAGGAAATAGACCACTGCACGAGCAGCTTCTGTTTTGCCACGATTTGAGATCCTTAAAGCACCCTAATTGTGATGCCTCTAATCAGTCCACATTTAGAAATGTTCTAGGAGTTTATAGCATTTGGAATCACCAGATTTCGTTTGGAAATGAGAGAGATAATAAAGAAACCTGAATGCTAGTTCATGATGATTAATTCCACCAAATAAAGCCACCATTATCTTTTAAAAAATGGCACCAAACATTATCATGAGCAAGATCCACTCACTAAGCCATTATTTATTGAATGTGATCTTATCATTTCAATAATTTATTTAATCAAATTAATTTTGAATAAATAAATAGTTAAATTAATTAATTTTGTCTTTAATTAATTAAGTCCATTTTGATCAAATCAAATGGTTAATTATGCGCTTCTTTTGTGACATGTTCTTATGCCTTTTCCTAATCCATATTAGGTTTAATAAAAGCCTAAAATTCTAAACCCAAAATTGGTCTAGAAGTCCATAATCATTTATGAACCGAAACATGTCTAAAATGGTCATTTTACGTCCTCGATTTTATACTTATGGTGCGTTTACTTCATGGAATGGAGTGAAATGGGAATGAGCTGGGAATGTGAATGGACTGGAATGATAATGAGGAATGTGAACAAGATTATAATGTTTACTTGCCAAAAATAAATGAGAAATAGAATGTGCTGGAATGTCATTGATGTATTTACTTGGCAAAATAAATGAGAATGAGAATCAATTTACCAAAATATCTATAATATTGAATAATTTAATTTTCATTAACTAGATACATGTATAAATATTATTATAAAATGATATTAATTAAAAAATAAAATTAATAATAATAATAATATTAATAAAAATAATAATAACTAAAATAATAAAGTTAATAAAATTTAATAATAATAATAATGACATTTAAAATAATAAAATTAATTCTCATTTGAATGAGGGTAATTAGGGAAATATGAAAAAAATTAGAGGGATACAAAAATAAACATAAATTTCATTCTCATTCCTTCATTTTGATTCCCAACCCTCCATGCGAATGAGATTTCCATTCCTTATTCTCAAATTGTGTGAGACCCACGCATTTTATTTCTATTTCCAAATTACATTTTACCAAGTAAACATCAATTTTATTCTCATTCCTTCATTCTCATTTCCTAAACCCTCAAGTAAACACACCATTAATGTTTGGTTGAGGATTTATGAAATTTATTTTGTTCCTTAAACTATTTATGGAACATCAAAATTTCTATCTTAAATCATATTTAAGATATATATATATATATATATTCGTTCTTAATGAATTATAATATAAATGCCGATTTTCTTAAAATTTTGAAATTTAATTTCTCATTTGTAGTAACTCATTTTTTCATTTCTATTAGGTGCGTAACCTTTTAGGTTCTTTGTTATAAGGTAGTAAAACTATTTTAATGATAACTCTTTATTCATTAAATGATGCTAAACTCTTTAGTCATTAAATAAAATTTTTCTAATGACCTTAAGATACATTGCTAATACATTTTACCAATAATGATCTTAAGGTTTCTACAAATCATAAGTGACACTTCGCAATATTTCACAACCATCCAAATAACAAGAATTGTTGGATCTATGGAACTTATTGTATTATTTCTCTATGTTTTGGTCTCTTCATCATTTAATGAATAAAGCACGGCTTATGGTTTAGTGTGTTTAGCATTTATGTTTTATCTCAAAAATAAATCTAAATGAACTTGGCATGAAAAATATAATTTGAACTCCTACAAATATATTTCACCTTGGCCAATGATTTCTCATGCTAATTCATATTATCTTACAAGGACATCTTTTTTTTTTTTTTATTACAAAGTGATGAATTCCATATTGACCATACATTTGTCTCTATGCATAGCCAACCATGACAGCTATTGGTAGATCTCTTCCTTGATTAGGAATCAATCCTTATGCTTTCACATATAAGAGATGTTTATGTACAAGACATCTGTGATGCCTCGGGTCTAAAGATCATTACTGAACATAGTGTCTATCACAATGTATAATAAACCATTAACACTCAAAACCATATGGCTTATTATTATTTGGTCAAATTCAGTAAATTTGTTCTTGGAACAAGTACCTATGTGTTTGGCTTGACATCTCATGTCAATGATATGAAACTTACCATCTATTTTAGTATCATATACCATAAGGAGTCATAATACATACTAGTGTTTATAAGATTTTTTTACATCCAATCATAAATCCACCATTAGGAACTATTTTAGAAGTATAATATAAAAGATACACGTTTCATATTCTTGACAAACTCACGAATGTGTTCCTTTACTATTTTACTTCTTGGATTATATTCATTAAATTAATTTATGAATGTAGATAACTTTGTCATTTTATAAATATCAAAATGCTAATCAAATACAATATTGCCTTAAAATCAAACATCATTCAATTGCCCTTTAGGGCATATCACTAACAATTTGGTGGATCAACAATGTTTTCAGGCTCTTGACCATCCATCGTCCAAGGGATATATGGTATTAATGAGATTTCCATTGAGTCTAAGATAATGTTGGGGATCCAACAAAGAGAATTAATGATGAATATAAGCAAAGTCACAAATCGGTTATGACGCAAGGTTTTTGGTTTGTTTTTCCACAACCATATGCAAATGTAACTTAAAATAGTACTACCAATGCAATAGATCCAACGGGCGATCGCTCTGAAAGTTTTACAATAAAGAAAAATGAGAACAAGAGGAATGAAATTGTCACAATTGAAAAGTATTTTTTTGAGAAATTATGGGAGTTGAGTTGTAGAAATAAAAAACTGTTGATTTTCGAGCAAGAATTAACATAAAAACTTGTAAATTCGAATTTAAACATATACATGGATTATATGCGAAAAATCAATAAATCAAGGTTGTGTTACTAATTTATGGTCAAAGGATGATAACAAAGTTAGAAAATTCTGTCAATTCATATTGCAAGAACCCTCTAGACTTCTCTTAACTTGAATTTTCTCTAAATTGCACTTTGTTTGTTTTTTGCTTAACTTCTTTCCTCTATGAATTTGCACTCTATTTATAGCATTCTAAGAGTAGTGAACATCTTCTCAATGATCACTAAATAAGATGTTCACTAAATAAGCTTAAACAATTGTTATAGTGATCATCTTCTTAATGATCACTTAACATCTTTCAATATAATATTTAAAATATTATAGAGTTCTAACTCAAAATGATCACTTACTCTTGGTCATGCTTCCCTCATGGGTGACCTCAAAGTGATAAAACCCTATATATAAATATATATTTACATATATATTTCTAACAGAAACTATATAAGAAAAATAAAATAAAATAAAATGATAGAAATTATATAATATTTTAATTCGTAATTTCATTTTAAAACAAGAAATTTAATATTCAAACACTGGTGGATTTGATATATTAACAGTATCTTCCAACTAGAGAACGTAAGGTAAAGTAATTGATAATCGACCCAAGACAATATTAAAATACATTCATAATAAACTCATTAAGTATTAACAAAGTGAGACCAATGATGAATCACAAATTTTTGAGGATTTTGCAGAAGCGTGAGAAACAAAAACAGAGAGAAGCCACACAATCCACTCGATTTACCTATTCCATCCTTATTCTCCGGCCCTTCTACCTCCAACATTGCCGGCGGCAGTGGTGCGAAATCATCTTCCTTCACACCAGCTGCCTTGGTCAAGGCGAAGGCTAACACGCAGACAACCGCGAACAGAGCAAGTTTCAAATTCATTTTAGTTTTTAATTATAATTTTACCTCGCAAGGACATCCGGATCTGCTATATATAATGGATCCCCCTAAGTTTCATTTAGCCCCATATACTCTACATTATTTACAATTCATTCATAAGTATTTAAACGTTTTGTATTGTAAAATTTCGTTTAGCCCCTTACACTCTATTTTATTCAGAGCTTTCTCACAATAAGGTGGCCAAACGTTAGTTGGCACAAGGTACAAATAATGTATACCCAAGGAAATCTACAAATAACTCGTGTGAAAAACCTTAAAATTGACGTGACAACAAACTACCAACGAGAGGTGAATATGATAAAATAGCCATAGAAGAATATTCACACAAGCTTACCATTGAATATTATGCAATAGTTTTTCTGTTTACCTGTTTGAACCATCATCAACATTTGAGATACTGAATGAGTCCAAAGACTTGTTTGGCAAATCAGAAAATTTGGATCACTGTTGATCTAAGCTATGTTGATTTCTCTACAACCTTATTTACGCGTGTAGCACAAAGCTCATACCAGCACTGAATCTAAATCTTTGTAGCTGTTATTAAGAATATTTAAAAGTACCTGTATAAAACAAATTTATGGTAAAATTTTTGAGTTAAAAATTTAAGTTACAGGATAGCCCCACCAAAATAATGCCATAGTTATCATAGCAATCAAGATTGACAATTTTCACAGTTATCATGGCAACCAACATTTGACCAAATTTGGATTATCCGAACATTAGTTGCAAAATAAATTGATGGGAAAGTCCAAATCTCTTCCACAACCAACATTATACTACAGTGTATTGGCAGCTTGACTACATGTGACATATATAGAGAGAGAGATTCCTTCTCTCGTGTGGCCATCCTTCTTTTTTTTTTCTTTCTAATTTCTTCTTAATGCAGACAAGTTATTAAGACATGTGATTTAATAAAGTCAGTTCAGACAAACTATTAAACCACATAATTTGTTCGAAATGCAATATGGCAGAAGATTGACACTTACAAGTAGTTGGTGTTGTTCCAAGTTCCAACGGCTGCTTATGGTTGATTTTTAAAGACAAAAATAAATAAATGCACGAAATTTGATTTGGTATGAGTATGATTTATCTACGAATAAATTTTTTGACAACACTGTTGGCAATTGCAAAAAAGAAGTCTACAACTGGGGTATCACAAATACTTTTCATATTTGTTTGTCAACTAAATTTTTTTACTTTCGAAGGTTTAAAGACGGTTTTTTCATTTATATAGATAGTCATTGTACCAATCAAAATCCTGCAGAAACGTATTTACCTTATTTTATTTATTATATCCGGCGACTTGCACTTAGCTCATTCTTTGAATCCAACAGATTAATTGAATATTTTACGGCGTTTCCATGGCATGGTTTGATACTTGTCCTGCAGCAGCACAGTTGAATCCGTAGACTTCTCGTCCTAAATATCCGATGCAAATATGTTTTGCATGTATTTTCAAAAAGCAACTGTGTTGCTTTGATTTATAAGAAAAAGAGTAATGAAATAACCGCAAACAAATTTCAATAAGCATCACTTAGTAACGTTCAAACAAGTTGCATTATTGCTCTTATTAATGGGGCATTCTAAGCATCATGAGAGTACCAGGTCCCCGGAGTTGGAAAAGGTTTGTTCTGGAAACTGCCCAGCTCTGAAGCATGCAGCGACACTTCACCCATATGGATATGAATTTCTTAAGATAGCTGTTGCATGTTGCATGTAGCATGTAGCATGACACAATCTTTCTATCCATTGGACTCTGGATTCGAAGTTGAATTCTGATTTACTCTGGTCAGAAACTGTCTCACAGCACGGATAACGGGCAGAGGATTCTCCAGATGGACAGCATGGCCGCAATTGGGGATTTCAACCATCTCATAAATCTGATTCCTCAGATCATCACTACCCTTTTCGTCATGGCTAAGTTCATAGCACATTTTTTCAGCAATTGACTTGAATTTCTTATCTTTCTCTCCGACAACAATCAAGAGAGGTGTGCTGCATAGCTTCAAATCTTCCCACAATGGCCTATCACGGAAAGAAACAGAAAAATAAGGAAAATGGACTAAGTAATGGGTGGGAAAAAGTGGCATGTCCTTCGGCAATCAACATGCCAATTTTTTTAATGGGAGAAAATCCCCTTCATATTGTTGATAGGACCTTAGAGGAAGAATCAAATGAAACGAAAACACTTCTAGACTTTGAGACTGTCTCAGACAAGTAGCACAATGTGCAAAGATTTATGGTACACAAAAATTTTATACACTTGGTTCTTTGACTGGATAATATCTTTTACAAAGATAGCCTGCAAACACTATAATTCCTAAGCAGATCAGATTTTCATCCCTCTAATAAAAGTAGAATATATTCATAGAATGGTAAAATGAAAAGAAATACTGAAATATTAACATGCTTACGGCTGTCTCCCAACACTTAAATCTGACAGAGCTTTTGAAAGACTCTGCACATCTTCATGCAACAAGCGGCTGGCAACTATTCGATTAAAATGGGGATGGCTTCTCAAGCTGTTAATAGCAGAAGATTTTTCTCGCAATTACTTGTGCAAGCACAGAAATCTCAAGAATTTAACAAAGAAAAACTAAGCAACTACCTTTCCCAGAGCTCCCCAGTATACCAGGTATCTAGAAAGACTTGCAGACCATGAGTGACAAGGGCGCACGCTCTAGAATCATCTTCAGCCCTACGAATTTTTCTTGCTATATTATCTCGTAGCCCTGGACTTCCAGATATTATAACGGTTCCTTTGATCTGCATTATAAGTTGTTACTTCGCCAGACAACAAAAACTCACAGCGACTTAAGATTTGAAGCATTGGAAATGTACCTTATCACTGAATCTCAGGGCCATATACAAGGCAATTCTTGCTCCCATAGAATACCCAACTAGAGTAACTTTTCCAGGAGTAATCTGTTCAATCAGCTTATATAGTACGTCCGCAATGACGTCTATTGACAAAGTTATTTCCTGTGTGGCTTTAGCAACATGATTTTGCATCTTTGATCCCCCATGACCAGGGAGATCAATTGAGATGCATCTTGCTGATCCTGAGACGGCCTTCATAATAGGAATCCATTCTTCACCAGTTCCAAGAAAGCCATGGAGAAACAGAAGTATGTTATCCTGTATCTGTACATGGATAGTGGATTGAGCATAATTAAATCTGCTGAACCAGTCTACAAAGATACTTGCTAAAGCAAATGGAAGCTATCTTTAACAATGGCATAGAACTTTTTCAACTATAACTTCAAACAAAATTATACAGTCAAATACATAATAGAACAATAATATGAGATTTCATGGCATAAAAATTGAACATGCCACAGGTAAACAAATCATCCCATCATGCGAAAAATATGTGCTTGGTTTGTGTTTTTTGAAACCAATTTCAAATGAAAGTAAAATATGCACACGTTTGCAAATCTTTGCAAGCACGCGACCAATATAATTTCCTCACTATTATTTAAATTAAAAAAACCAATCAATTGAACAATACATTTAAGGAAGGTATCGACAGTTAGAATTTTAGCATCACTGAGTATTTCTGTTCATCATGGCAAAAAGAATACAAGTATCATGGTACACCACTAAAAGATGAGCGAACATGCTCTTATAGTAGAAATAATAAAGGGGAAAAATACAAACCTAGTAACATTCTCCGCTAGTCCCAAAGGGGACAGCCCAATTCTTTTGGACTCTTACGGTGGAAGCAAGAGGTCAAGGGTTCTCCCCCTCACACCAACCTTGGAGGGGATTAGTTTAATTTAAGGTAGGATGGGATGGGTGCATGGTAACCAAAGAACAATAAATAAATAAATGAAATTTCTTTGCTTACATCAATTCTTTGTCCAATCTCTTGCACTTTGATGAAACTGCAGAAATCCTTTGAATTCACATTCAATTGGTATCTCAAAACTTGCTCCTCCATGGAAGTTTTACATATAACGTCATTATTAATTTGTAAGTTCTGCAGGATGTGGGTAGCTTTAGCAACAGATGCTTCTACAAAGCCACTACACGAATTATGACAAATACTGATAGGATCAGTTGTTATGTCTTCTTTAAGCCACTGATAAGTTCCAAGACCTTGGGCTACAGGGGGGCACAGTTCACGATTCATCACTTTGCATAAATATGCATTCTGCAGCTCCAGATAGCTAGAAAATATGATATATGCTGACAAACCTAGACCACTTTCAAAGGCAGCACTGACAACAGCCATCTTCCCATGTCGCTGGGCCCATCTTGCAATTAATCCTGCATTTTCAAATCCACCAATGACACTTGGTTTGATCACCTGAATAAAAACCATAAATATTGAGATCAGCACAACACTGTCAATCTACTGCCCAGAAAATATGCAATTTAAAATACATTTGCTCCAGAAGAATGAGATTAAAAATACAACCGCAGAGAAAGGTATATCATGACAGAACTTTTACATTACCTATAATCATGAGTAGATGGTGTAGATTCCAAATATGAAAATGCAATGTTTCAGCAGCAAATAACCATTATGAACTCCAAGCTAATTGCAATATAATGCCGATAATCACAACAATGACTACAACAACGAATAGCATATGGCAGTCTGAAACCATTGATGGCTGGAGACCACCATTAAAAAGTTAAAGGTTCGTGCAAAAATGAATTTATCTGTTAATTGATACTTGCATGACAGGATAAAGGCCATATTCTAACACAACTTTCTCAACTGATAATCTGATTGGGCTTATTTTGTCAGGAAAACATTCTTTATAGAGTTTACGAAGTGATTCCTGCATCTTAGAAAGAATCACATATTTATAAGGATGTACCAACAAAGTGAGGATCAAAGACTAAATGATACAAGCCCTACTGGTTAAATCACTGGAGATCTTCCATCACTTACAATAGCAACTATTCCTGGGTGAGCATACTTCTCAAGCATATTAAGAGGATCTTTTTGGAATTTGTCAATGGTTTCATCCAACGCTACAGGCAAGCCGCTTTCTTCACAGTACTTTATAATATCCTCTTCATTCTGAACAGGCTCCTGAAAAATTGGAACTCCTTAAGGTGAAGCTTCACTTAAAAGCAATTAAATGTGCATCAGAAAAAAAATGTGGACATTTTACTAATTATGTGACTACCAAAAATTTATGAAGAAAGGTTACTAAATGTATATTTAGAACGGCTAGAACACTAATTTTACCAGTTACAATGGATTATACCTCAATATATTGCAAGTCACAATCTTTAACTAAGAAACCAAATTCAAGAGCTTCTTGATAGGTCCAGTTACGATTGGCATCCACACGGAGTTCAATCCTGTGACCAACCTTCTTTCTTACTTCTTGTATAACTTCTGCATCTTTAATGGGATCTGCCCGGCGTGCAACCTCTTGCAAATAATAACTCATTAAATCCCAGCTTTAATGGTCAACTAAGTATTGAATCAGCAAAATGAAATGAAAATAATAATAATCATAATAATATAGACAAAAGAGAAGCATAAAGTAAGAAACAAAGTAGAGAACATCAGTAAATTTAGCGCTATAATTCTGTTAGGTTGTCATACTTTGAGTTTGATTGCAGTGAACCCTTCTTCCACAAGAGTGGTAGCAATGCTAGCAACCTCCACAGGAGATTTATTCGAATCAATGAGGGCGCATATCTTTATACTTGTTGACCGTTTAGATATTTCTTCATCTATTTCTGTCAGGGGATAGAGAATGTTCAAGAAACTGGAACCATGTTTTACTGCAATGGCATTGAGGATAGCCATTTCCAAACCACATCTGACACTCGGAAATATTTCACATGCCTGTACGGCAAAGAAGAATTTAACCACTCAAAACAATTAAAAACAAAAAGAAAGAAAGAAAAGGATATATGAACCTACAGGTATTCCTAATGTGCTCCATATCCATGAAGAAAATGAGCCCTTCAGCAGAGGTAGAAAATAACTGATTTTAGCTCCTGTCATAAAATGAAGAAGAAAGCGAAGTTGCTCTTCTGCATCCAGCAGGTTTTCCTTGTGGATTTCAAGAGGTGCAACCTTTTAAATGCAAGTGACAATGGACAA
Organism: Citrus x clementina; assembly: GCF_000493195.1. NCBI lineage: Eukaryota > Viridiplantae > Streptophyta > Magnoliopsida > Sapindales > Rutaceae > Citrus > Citrus x clementina. Next base: position 20,195,397 of record NW_006262274.1, on the reverse strand, counting down.
ATAAATGTTCCGATATGGAAAATAGTACAAAAATAAAGCAACAAGGAATATGTATGAGAAATATGTTGTAATAAACACAAAAGTTAAAATGAAAAGATAGGAATATGTATGAGAAGTATTTTGTAATAATCATCGCTTCACTGGCTCAGCACATATGTGATCTTTGAATAAGAGAAACCATCGAAAAAGGAATCCAATGAAACCTAACCTCACCATACCCGACACTCCCATCTTCAAGATACAACGATAAAATAAAACCTTCTCTACAGAATCTACTTCGATTATGATCGATATAACTTGACGTAGGAGGTGCGCAAAGTTGAATCCTGTCCCAAATAAAATTGAAAGACATCTAATTACACCAAATATTAGCAACGTTAAGATTTAAAAAAATATTCTTTGCAGTGAAGACCTCACCTATACAGAGAATATTCCATTCTACAGATCTTACAAATAGAGAGACTACATGAAATAGTAACTGGAACAGAAAACTGTGAAAGGACGTTCAAAGTATGATCTGCTGATTGGCGTGCAAATTTTCTTAACATACTGAGAAAAGGACCATGAACTTGTCAATATAGTGCACAGGTAATGACATCTTAAACATAAAACAGGTTATAGATCACAAAGAAGTAGAACCAAACAACCTGTGGAATGTGGCATTGGCATCAATGCAGCTCTCAACTTCAATGACACGATCCGTCCCGAGATGCTGGGACATGGATAAAGCCTCCTCAAGTTCTACTTTTGTCTTCACTTGTACGTGATTTAAACTGCATATTCAGTACTTTTTCCTTCAGTGTTTTTAAAGGAAATGCCAAGGACTTCTGTTTTACTTTTGGATATTCGTACTCTGAATTACAATTAACTACAGGTAAATTGAAAACAGTTCTGAAGCTAATATGTTACTGCAAAAAACAAACCGAAAACAACAGCTTAATTGGTCTTCCTTGCAATAAAAATTTATCGAATGGTACCTAAAAAACTTGGCCCATATGTTTAGGAAAAACATGGTTGAATCTTTTTCTGAATATAGAAGAAAAGAGAGTCTCAGCCTAATTACTCAAGAAAGATGAAACAAGGCCTTGCTGCCATGAATATTTATGTAGGCTCATTTTGTCACTGAAACCACAATATTTCCTCCTCTCAACAGTCTCAAACATTCTCCTTCATTTAATTCTTTTATTGAAGTAGCTTCAAGCTAATCCACCAGCTACTTCAATTATTGGTTTCATTTTCACTTGATAAAACACCTCTAATGGAAAGATCTCTTTTATCCAACACTAACGCTACCTCTCTTCCTGCAGGTGAATATATTTTTCATTCTAACTTTTCTTGTTTTCTCAATTTTACTGGCCTATTGATAACTCCAAGGGCACCCATTTGTTTTTCTGCTTCTATTTTGTGGCAATTTACTCCTTAATATCACTCACGCATGGATACTAAGCCAATATCAGCTTTTGGCATCTCAAGGAAATCCATTTCTGCTGGTTAATTAAAATAAAGCTTTTGCTAAGGCTGAATTTTCAATGTTATACTTCCCTCTGATTTTCCACGCTACAATTTTACAGAATTATTAATTCTCTCATGATCTTCATTCATTTATCGAAAATTATGATATTTATCAAAGAAATGAATGAACCCAGCAACATATAAAGATTTTTCTACAGAGAGGAAGCATAACATATAGAAG
>NW_006262274.1:20129300-20193604 GCF_000493195.1 Citrus x clementina | reverse complement strand
GTCAGTCAGGTAGACTATTAACCTCCTAAGGAGCAAAACTATTTATAACAATGCTAACTTCAAAGATCAGCCAAATGCTAGAACATACAATCATAAGTTTGAAAAGCGAAAAATCATACCTCTGTTTCAATATTGCCAAACCATTTGTATCATGAAGGAAAGAAATATCTCCAACTACGCACAGTACCTAAACATGATTATAAAATCATAAAACGTATATCATTTTATATAAACTAGAAATTTAAGATGGAATAAACACCCACCAATAATGACTGCAAGAAGTTCCTATTCACCGAATAGAAGAACTTTTGCAATTAATTTCTCCCACTAGCAGAGCGAAATAGGGGTAAGGAGGAAGTCCTAATATAATTTTAGGCTTGCCAAGGTCTTTTGTCCAAACTGCATACGTTTCTATGAACAAATGCAGGTTTGGACATGTTTTTCAGTTTTGGGGGAAGGCTGAGATATGATGATGGAAAGGATGAGAAAGATAACTAACAACACAATTGATTGAATAAACATAGGCACATAGGATACTTACGTGTTTATTACATCCTACAGCAAAACCAATAGCTGTGCTAAGCAAACCATCAATACCACTAGCTCCCCTATTTCCAGCCACCCTTATCCATTGATGAGGAAATTCTGAGTTTAGCATTATATCTGCAACAGTACGAGTACAAGTTGTCCAATTACGTCCATACATATCTACATCTCGTATTGCCATGCTGTTCCCAACAAAAAGTGCAGAATTAGATGTCAATGCTCTGGAAAGTTCATGTGCCACATGAGGTTCAGTCAAGGAGTAGTCAGTGCAAATTTGAAATGATATCTCTGATGCAACCTGCGAGAAAGCACAAGTAAACTTACAGAGGCACAACTATAGGTGGAAGAAACATATTGGGATCTGAAAGCCTCCAGCTCATCACTAAACAAGAAAGCAATTTCAATCCCTCCAAGTCAGATGAATTTTATTTTACATAAAAACAATAGCTTTAATCATCCACACCAATTATAAAACTTTAATATCTAAGCTAACTCAAAACGGCAATAAGGAGGCACATCATTTAGAGTTTAGAACAATTTGTGTCAAATCAGAGCTTGAGAATAAATGTATACATTTATTGCAAAAGCATCAATGTATCACTGACAAATTAAATACACACACTGTCTGCAGAAAGCAATGATTAAATTAAATGATGACTAACTGAAATGTTGGAGCACATTCTAGTTGCACATAAACTTTTAAAATCAGGATCGAACTGGCTTTAGCTATGCATAGGTATAAATTTCAAACCACATTTCTAGATTTATGTACAACAAGTGCACCACTGAAACAAATCAAATTGGGAAATTAGGAGATGGGTGAAAAAAAGAAAAAAAAATTATCTCCAAATACCTAAAAATTACAAGGAGAGCTTCATAAGATGAGATGAGATACCATCATATCAAGTGCTCGTAGAAAGCTGCACCATTTGCTACTCCTATGTGGAACTTGAACTTTAAGCAAAAAATCCACAAATTGGACAATTGTGCTCTGGATCCTGTGAGTTACAGAATGGGAAGGATCATGACGACATGGATGATTGTCAACCAAGATGTATGTGCATGGAAAACATTCCTCTATCATCTGAGAAATCCTTTTACTTGTAATCCGACTTCCAATCTGTTCATAATTGAGAAAAACACAATCAACAAAAAGAAAACGTCTACTGATATCTAGCTAGTATATACAGCAGAGTTTAGATGATATAACATCTTTCATCACAGTACCATGCCTTCTTATGTTATCTTAGCATGGTTCAAACAGATAATATGGTTTGTTTAAAGTCCTAGAACATTGTCCACATATGGTATGCTCAGGAGAGAGTATTTACAATTAGTTCAATATTCACATACTTAGCTCAACACAGTATGAAGCCATAATTACAAGAAGCCTTCATTGCTTTACATCATATGTGAAAATTGAATATAAACATTTATTTGTTGCCTCTTCATATTAATCCATATAACCTGGCAAATCCATAGAACATCATTAATTTTTCTAGTTCAACTTGGGTTTTTTTTTTTTTTTCCCAGCTATATATCTCCTGTATGCTATAAAGATTATTTTTACTGCTTCTTTGTATATTTTGTCGATCTTTACTCTTTTCCGCCAGTACTGATTTACAATATTACATATCTCTGTAATGCTGCCATCACATGGCAACAACTGCATTCCAGACTTCTCAAATGGTGACAAAAGTTGTTTTGCACCAACGCCAGAAGCAACAAATTTAGTAAAAGCATTGAAAGTGAGGTTATACCTGAATAATTACATCAAACTGTATCCAGTCCTTGACAGATTCTGAAAGCAGAGCATGATCAAGATGGTCAAGAAATAAGATATTTTGTTCAGTCTCAAGAAAGGAAGCCAAGAGTTTTCTCAATCGTAATCCTGACAAAATGTCAGCTACAACAGGCCATCGAATGTGTCTAGCCAAGTGAAGAACTGCCCATATCTCATCCTCATTATGGACCGCACCAACCAGAAGAAGCCCTTTGTTAACACCTTGAACTAGTTCCAGAACTTCTGCCATTTGGCCATAAGTATAACTCTTGCATGCGTGAGAGTGTTGCACTTGAATATATTTAGTGAATGGTTCAATGCTAGACGTCCAAATATCTAATCCTTTCAAACAACTAGACATCCAGTGTTTTGGACTATTATCCAGTGGCTCCCTGAAAGGGCAGTTGATATGAACAGGACCATAAGGCGATGAGGTAGCCCAATGCACAGCAGCGTCGAGCGTGGTAAGTATCATTCGTGCAGGAATCTGATCAGTGGGTGCAGGAAGACTGAAGAAGAACCTTACAAAAGAGCCAAAATGATTTACCTAATTACAAATTAAAAACTGTGGTCTGTAAGTTTACAAATACAAATTCAAAAGTACATGCAAAATTTAGTTAGTAATTGGGGAGACGACCCATCGTGGTGAAAAAAAAATTAACATCACTTTTGTAGCTTCTGATTGAAGTAGATCATTGTCTACCTGATTGATTGCTTGGTTAGCCCCAGCATCCTGAAGCTCTGGCGGACGATCTGCCGTAAGCAATAGAACTGGCACAAAATCCTGACTGGCTTCCACAACCTATGTATTATAAGTAATCCACATTAAACATATATGATAGATAGGATGGACTGAACATTTCAAAAGCATAAACAGAAAGTATGACATTGTGAAGTTCTATTATACAACCTGGAATTTGCAAGATGGATCCTACCCAGAAGAAAAGTTGAATATAGGCTAACAAAAATATAAACATAAAACTATTAAAAATTTTAGTGTGATAACTAAAGGTCGAGGTGATCATTGAAGATGTATTGATGTCCCCAATATGTACACGAAAAATGATACGGGGCAGCTACTATTGTTACATGAGAAGCAACTAAAAAGGGAACAGATGTTGACTGATCTAGTTTTCAAGGTTCATGATACTGTTGCCCCTGCCGGAGCAGGGAGGACCATGTAAGGAGCAGAAGACTTGCCCTTTCAGTATAGTGTTCTCAACATTCTTGGTCAGGTTTATAAAGCTGTCTGGTTTCCTAGGAAGCTATAGTTGCAGTGGCTGGCGTTTTTGACATTTTCTATAATATTGTTTCCTAGGTAAAGATATTTTTGCTACTCCAGCAGCCATCTGGTCGACCTTTGTAAGAACAATGTACATAAAAATAAATTCTGTTTCCAATCCCCAAAAAAGGAAAAAAAAAAAAAAGAAGAAATGGTGATTTTTATTCAGTCCTCAATTTGATTTTTGCTGGCAGCATTCATGAAGAGAATATAAGTAGAAAATAACAAACATAAAATGTAACCTAGGCACATAAACTGAAAGAAATGGGGGTGGCATGAGGAGTATGTGGAGAGAATTTCATAGATTAAGCATCCATAGGAATTATGTGATTATAGATTTAAAAGTTTATACACAGTCAATGAAACTCACAGCCGGAAGAAGATTTGAAACTGCAGTGCCTGATGAAGTAATAATCACAGCAGGTCTGTGAGATCCTCTTGCATAACCAAGAGCATGAAAAGCAAGTGAGCGTTCATCATAGCAAGCAATACATGTTATTAGGGGATGAGTGGAAGCAGCAACAGCAAGAGGAGATGATCTTGAACCTGGAGCTATACAAAAATACTGGAACACGGAAATAATCAGAAGCATTTAGCAAAACAGAAATTCAAAGGACATTAAATGCTTAAACCTACCGTCAAACCAAGACGAGAACATTCTTCAATCAAAAGCGAAGCCCAAACAGCATTGATATTAACATGATCTCCTAAGGAGTAATTCATTCCAATGGCATTATCCAACTGCTAGACAAAAGAGATACCGACAATTACCATCAAAATGACAAAAGAGATACCGACAATTACCATCAAAATGACAAAAGAGATACAGCTTGAACAATTATCATCAAAATAACAAAAGAGATACAGCTTGAACAATTATCATCAAAGTGTCAAGAGATACAGCTTGAACAATTATCACCAAAATTTTTCTTTCAAACATTTCATAAGATTTTGATATCAGCATCAGCTGGTAATTAGAATTATTTGAACAATTATCACCAAAATTTTTCTTTCAAACATTTTCATAAGATTTTGATATCAGCATCAGCTGGTAATTAGTCCAAATAATGCTTATTGGGATATTTGGTTTTAAGTAAAATGTTTTGGGCCCATTAAGTTGATAAGAATATGATTACTTTTGATTATCAAACATTAAAATCACAGTAGATCATCAGGGCTGTCCCCTCTTTTCGGAAACCTACATTGTTAAATGATAATTCAAAACTTATATTCATAGTCAACATACAGCAGTAGATTGATAGCTTAACCTCATGATATTTTAACTGCATTACAAATATCACAAGGTCATAGTTCCATACCATGTTATTAGCAACACCAAGGGTTGGTGAAAATCTGAAAGAGAACTGGAAGGAAAATGGAGCCTCTCTCTGCAAGAGAATTTTGCACATAAGATTACAGGTTAAACTCAAAATCTAATAAGGGCATTAACCTTGAACCAGAACCAGAATATTCAGTGCCTAGGTTATTCCATTACATTTAGTGAAAATCCAGTAAAGTAAAATCAAGGATGAACAATTACCAGGAGAAAGAAGATACCATTTCCATGAAATCACAACCAAAATCCCTTCTGCCCAATGTGATGGCATTCATGCATACCTGCAAAGTTATATCAGTCAGTCATAGAACAGCTATAAAGTTGACAAATAAATATGTAGAATTTGTGAAGCCAATCTGAAATATATTTATTATCTTTCTAAGAAAAGTTAGATAATGATCAGATTATGAAGTACTTACAGACATCAACACCATAGAAAGTAACTAAATAGAAAAAGGTAACTGATATACCAAAATATTAAAAGTACCGATTACAGTAACCATTCAATGATACATATGGCCTACACTGGCAGAAAGCATCAGTAGATCATGGAACAACTAGGTCAAAGTAATGAAATTGTCAAAACGAAGGAGGTCAACTTAAAACAAAAAGAAGAATCTTACAGAGAAAGGGAAAAATGGAGAGAAAATCCAAAGGTAGAGTGTGGAATGGACATCATCAGATAAAGCAGTAGAAATCTTAAGAGTCTTTAGTGCAAGTTTTCCAATTGGAATCTTGCAACGAGGCTTCTTCACATAATACGTTTGAGGCATGCATTCTGTCTAGATCACCATCCTAGGACCTACTTTGATGGGATCCACACAAAACACTGCCTTCATAGAATTTTTAAATCAAGGTCTTGGCATCAAAATGGACATTAGGAGACAAGAAGGGAGCCAAGTACCACTGTAGTGGTTTTGAAATTTATGATCTGAGACTGAACTCAGCCCAGTTAGTTTCCTCCATTCTAGGGAATGAGCAGGGGATATAAATAAAAATGATAAAAGTATTATTCAAGTTAACTAGTGACCTAAATTCTATAAAAGTAAACCAATAAATTGTACCATTTGGACAGTTTTATCCTCCATCATGTTGAACTTTGTGAGAGCAGATCTTACATATCTGGGGTTGTATCTCTCTGTAGAGGAACAGAAATGACTACTGACCTGAAATACGACAAAAAGGTTAACTCACTAATAATTAAAATAATTTTGTGCAACTTTAACAACAAAAAGTGAAAAATATGAATAATATTATGAATTCTGAATTTTGTTTGTGGATAAATTAAGGTCTGAATCAAGATTTGTAGACTAGAATTATGATATCTGAAAAGTTAGCAGGTTCTGCAGAGGTACGAACAATGCTTTCAGATAGAATTGTTGAGTAGCCAACAGCATAAGGCTTATGGCATCTCATCTGCTTACAGGACTCAATAAAGCCCGGTATTTCTAAAATATGGCACAGAGAACAATCTTAATGTTAGAAGAACATCTAGAAATAACAAGCTCAAAATTACAAGCATAAGTACAAGCAATGATTCATAAGATATAAATGCATTTGGTATCATCTAGGCAAGAGACTAAGGTCAACATTAAGTTAGTTATGAAAATCACCAAGAGACAATATTGAACTGGTTTTAAATATAGTCTCAACTCAAATTGCTTTGTGGTGTGTGTGTGTGTGTGTGTCTATATATATATATATATATATAATAAAAAAAACAAAATTATTAGAGAATAGCATAATCAGATACAGTAACCACAAATTACCTGGCAGAAGGATGATTCAAATGATCGAATAGCCTGCTCAAATGTACAAACCATACCATTACTCCATGCCAGTGTTGCTGCTAAGATAGAGATATCATCAAGCTCCCTTAGCTCAATCTGTCAAAACAAGTAATTTGAAATTTAGAATAATGTACAACTGCCTTACCTCTTTATGCAAGCTAAAATAAGAATATACCCTTATCAAAGTGAGAGGACGATCAGAAAGGTTAGAAGGCAAACATTACAGAGTTGCATAAACAGACACGTAGAACAATGCAAATCTACCTGAGGAACAAAGAAGTAAAAAGAACCAGCCTCGTGTTTGATGCAAGATGGCTCAGTATTGAAATTAATATCCATAAAACCATAAGTTGTTATGGGGATTGGATTAGTTGATAGATATCTGCAGATAAACCACACAATTATTCTGTAGTACGTAAGGAACAAAACCATGTCGAATAGACAAGAAATTTAGATGAAATGAACCACTAATTTTGCTATCTAAAATAGCGACAGTTATCAAATTGCATACTTTTATCAGTTTACCAGCTCACCACATAAAGAATAATTTAAGGTAGAAATTGTAAGAGCACAAGAATATTATCAGAAATAGAGCAAAAAATGCAAAAGGTTAAAAAATGATTAACCTTTTGGGCTTAGTCCTCTCTTCTGAGTCACACCAAGCAGGATGAGTAAAGTAAACAGCAGCTCCAATTCCAAACACTCCACGGTTCTGATTCAAATACAGTGATTTAGATGTTGGATTCTCCATGTCCCTGGAAAGGAAAAATACAGGAAATACTTCCGACGACTCTGGTTGGCGACAAAACCAATCCAAAGCTTTTGCACTTGGAGGAACAGCAACCTTCAAATTAACAACCACATCTCTCAATTCACGGGGATATTAACAAATGCATCCAGCATGTTACTGGATGGTAAAAACCAAGTGATACTGCATCTTCATGTAGTACGACCTTGCCATTCCAAGTACTGAGGTGGCATTCATCCGTTGGATGGTGGGATGGACTGGTAAGTAATTTTCACTTGGAATGTACAAGGTTGGAATACTACTTGGCCCAAGTAGTATTATTCTTAAAAACGCACTCAACAGAATTTCATGTTCTTCACATTTTCATCAATGTAACAGCTAGGAACTAGAGTTTCAAACGGATTAAATGATAATGATTAAAGAATATGTTCACTGATCCGAAACCTCATACAACTTTAATTTCCAATCACATCAAGAAAATAAAAATACTAATCAAATAATATCAAAGCACAATGCAGTCAACAAATACTGATACAACCATGCAGGGTAGAAAGTAAATCATTATCAGTTGTACCTGAAACCTTAAAACTCCACTAGAAGAGCTAGGTGGGTCCGTCTTCAACTTGTTAACAGCCTCAGAAATACTCTCGAGTCCATGTTCAAGAGTCAAAGCCGGAGGCAGAGTACGAGTAATGCTAGTCTCCACCACCAAATCGCCTTCTTCACAGTCCATTATCTCGTCAACATCCATCACTGGCCCATCAAATCTCAACCCTTCCACAACCTTGGAGCCAGAGTTGCGAAGAAGGTCGATAGAGTTAAAGTGACGGAAGCCGCTTATTCTGGTGAGGAATGTGAGAGGTGGTGATGGTTTTGGGATGCCAAGTGACTTTGTGAGTCGATGTTTTGAGATTGAAGATTCTGTGGAAAAACTGTTTGTGAAATGTACATGATGAGCTTTCACAGCAAGGGTGAATGGATCCATTTGTTTGAGAGACAATGAGATGTTCTGAAGGAAGAAAATGGATGAGTCAATCAATAGTCATGAGCTAAAAGAGTTGAAGAGTGTGAGCTACTAAGGCGAATGGATAATGCTGAGGAAGCGGGCGCTGTTGCCGTTTGCTGGCTTTGCTGCTGTCTGTTTATCTTTCCCGTTATTGACGGTTGCAGTTTTGGGCTGGGCCATTTTCTGGGCCCCTGGAATGGTTTTCAAGAATTGCTACAGTTTTAAGAGTATTTTGAAGCCCTCATTTAATCTTATCTAATCACTTTTACATGCCAATGGCCATTGAAATTAGTTAAAATGATAAATAATTTTTAAGTGCACTTACATAAATATTTAATTTAGATAACTTAATTTTAAAAATCCTTATTTCTTTTAATTTCTTAGATGATCTCAAATATTATTAGTCCCCAATGTTCAATAGAGGATGATAAATCTTTTCATGTTTCAAAGTAAATTGTGCTAATTTAGAGCTTTAAGAGTGGGATGTAGGAATCTCTTTGAAATGAATTTGTGACCAAAATACAATTTTTTTTTTTTTTGTAAACCTGTTTTTCTTTTAAATTTTATGCGGGTGTATGAAAAAAAGATAACACAATTATAATAAGGATAAAGTGGAAATTAGATGGGGTATATTAAGAAATAATGATTATTTTAACATTTTTAATAGGATTAATTAATAAGTGGGGACAGGGGATATAAAATGAGAAGGCCAAATATGATATTTTTCTATTTTTAAATTATTAAAACAATTCTATTATAATTCAATTCAAAAAATATTTATTCTTTTATTATAAAATATTGCCAACAACTCATTTTGAGTTCTTCTTTTGAGGTTGAGGGTTAAGGTTACATATAAGTATGATAGCTTATTTATTTATTTATTTTTTAAATTATTTATCGATAAACTGTAATTCTAATACATCAAACGTTAACTCCTTAAACATATTAAGTTGTATATGTACTAGTATTGTATTAAAAAAAATTGTATAATATTTTGGCATATTATATATAAATAACTTAAAAGGTGATAATTTTTTTTATTTTTTAAGAAAAAAATTGAAATATAAAAGCACTTTAAACTTTTTTAAAGGGACATTACAAGATAAATGTATTTGAGAAAAAAAAAATCGTGGTTTTTATCAACTTATATGAACTAGAAAGCGTGGAAATAACGTCAGCACGTGAAATACGAACGTGGAGGTGGTGGGACCGATGCCACGCATTACTGAAGCAAGTCAAAACCCATGGTGGGCCACACTGAGCACACGCTAAGCACAAGTTTTTCTTAATCCCAGCCCAGGCCCTCAAAATGCCCACAATGACAACCAAAATTACCGCGTACGCACAAGCCATTTCCATGATCCCACCCTCTGCCACCAGGGTCATTAAAGACACTTAACAATCACCATTTGAATCATTCCATCCCACGTCAAAAAAAATCTGAGAAACGACAAAATCCAACGCAGCACGTTCATATAAAGAAACTGCAAAGTCCTCAAAATTTTCATAAACAACAACAAATCCGCCATGGCCGCTGCCGCACGCACAAAACTTGAAACACTAATCAGCTTGCTTCTTCTAATAATCTCCTTTGCATTTCCGGCTCTAGCTCAAGAACAAGAACAATGCAGGTCAGAATCAACAGGCGGATGCCACGACAGGGCGGCGGCATTGAAGTTCAAGATCATCGCAGTGTGTTCAATCCTAGTCACCAGCATGATCGGCGTGTGCCTGCCGCTGTTCACGTGCGCAGTCCCGGCATTGCAACCCGATAAGGATCTGTTTGTGATAGTCAAATCGTTTGCTTCCGGAGTGATTCTTGCAACTGGGTACATGCACGTATTGCCGGATTCTTTTGATGATCTGAGATCTCCTTGCTTGCCTGATCACCCTTGGAAAGAGTTCCCTTTCACTACTTTTATCGCAATGCTATCCGCTGTTGTAACCCTCATGGTTGATTCATTCGCCATGAGTTATTACAAGAGATATTGCTCTAAGATCGCTGGTCAGAAAACATACTCAAACTCACCGAGTGTCGAGATGGGACATGCTAAGAATGAACAAGGACACGATGAAATGAATACTCAATTATTAAGGCATCGTGTCGTAGCTCAGGTATACATATATAAATATTGAAAAAAAAAATATTCGAATCAAAAGTGTAAGATATAATTAAACTTTTATTAAATTTGTACATAGGTACTAGAGTTGGGAATTGTAGTGCATTCAGTGGTGATTGGTATGGCCATGGGAGCCTCGGATAATCCATGCACAATAAGACCGCTCATTGCCGCTCTTTGCTTCCATCAACTCTTCGAAGGAATGGGACTTGGTGGATGCATACTTCAGGTTCCTGATTGTATTTCGTAAACAATTACATGTGCATTAATGTTATTAGTTAATGTTGCTAACAATGTGTATTGTTTTATTATTATTGTTACTCGTATATCAGGCTGAATACGGAAGGAAGATGAAAGGGATATTGGTATTCTTCTTCTCAGCGACGACGCCACTTGGGATTGTGCTTGGAATTGGTTTATCGAATGTATACAGCCCAACAAGCCGTACTGCACTCATTGTTGTGGGAATTTTGAATGCATCATCGGCAGGGTTACTGAATTATATGGCATTGGTGGATCTTTTAGCGTCTGATTTTATGGGGCCTAAACTGCAGGAAAGTGCAAGGCTGCAGGCGTGGTCTTATCTCGCAGTGTTGCTAGGTGCTGGGGGCATGTCAGTGATGGCCATATGGGCTTAATTTGGGACGTTGGACAATTTAGTTCAAATCCATGGATGTGCTACCTGCAGACTGCAGTGCATTTGAAATTTGATCATGATTAATTGTTTCTTGCTATGATGGAATAGTGGCCACTTCATCAGCACAGGTTTATTTCAAGATTCATGCGCAAATCAGTGCGGTTTCTAATTAGAATCCCAAGTCCCCTTATTTTTTAAAATACCATTTCTATTTCAACATTAAAAGTTTCAGCATTTACAGAGAATGTCAAATGGCCCAATCCATGGTATCGCGCGCAATCTAGTTTTTGAGAAATTGGAAATTTCAAGTAACTCAACAAATTAAAATTCACTTGCTGCAATTTATTCATGGCCGAAAACGGCCCATTAATCTTTCATATTCAAATTACAGTTAAGTAAGATATATATATAATCTGATTCTTCAAGGTCTAGGATCTACCAAAATAATGTTCACCAACGTGTTAGTCACTTTTAATCAATAGAGATCAAAAGAATCAATTCATATTATTTAATACATATGAGGTGAATAAAAATCCAATTGATGCATAACTCAAATGTTCCTCTGGCTTTTCTCAATATCAACATGATAGTTCCGCATAAATTTTTGCTTTAAAAATCATATCAAGAATAAATGGATCTTTGTTATTGATAAGAAGAACAAAATTAAAAAGAAATATCAATTAAATTAAACGAATTTAAATAAATCACACGTTTTTAAAGCAACAAGAATTTTTTTTTTCAAATCTCAGAGATAAAATTCCTACCATAAACTAGCACTAATCGCACAACTCGTGTACGAGAAACCAAATAATTAATTGCTATAGCTAGAAGCTAGACATGTGTACCGCTTCGGAGCCCCCATGTAATCGTGTCTCTTTCGGGGGTTTGATAATTGATATTAACATCAATTGCTTGCACGAACGACACAACAGTGCAGTCTAGAAAAGCCACAATTATAGTTAAAATATTGGCAAAGTGAATGTGTACAAGAATTTTTCGAATGCATTAATATTTTAAGTGGATTGTTGGGACTGCTTTTGATGAATCCAGAAATTTCCATTAATACTATTTTCCGCATATGATATGATCTAATTCTGCCTGTCTCATTCTCATTAGTACGTTATTGGTCTGACAATCGTAGGTTTTAATAACCTTTCGCAAGGTCGAATGATTAGTGTTTTAATTTAAAGGCTTTAAATTTTTATTTACTTAATTAGGCAATACAAAGATGCCAGCTCATTGTTTTCTCAATTGACTGGTACCTAACAAGTTAAAAAGATAACAAAAAATTAATATTTAACCTAAAAACGATTCGGGACCATTTAAAAATGGTTTTTGAACGTTGGTTTGGTCACGAAAGTTCATGTTTGGGAATAAGAAAAGTTTTGTAACTTATACAATCCGCAAAGTAATTAGCTTTATTTATGTAATATGTATAGTAGTTTTATAGTCCGAAATTTTAAAATGTAGAAAAAGTTTAAAAAAATTTTAAAACTGTAGGATTTAAAAAGTTTTAAACTTAAAGCGGTTAAACCGCACAACTTATGCGTTTTTCTGGAGTTTCCCGCACTTTAAAATTCTGAATTAAATTGAAATATATATATATATATATAGCATCTCTCCAGTTTACATTTTTTCCCCCTTTTTCTCCATTTTCTTTTTGGTTCCTCCTCTTTTTAGGTGAGGCTGGTATATTCCACTGCTAGATTTATGAATTTTTATTCCATTCATAATTAGAGTTGTGCTGGTTTTGGATAAATATAAATATTGTCTTTGTGCGTTGTGTTTGGATTATTTTCGGATTTGAATTTTCTAAGATTAAGATCTGAAAAGTTGAAAGGCTGCATATTAATATTTGTGAAGAATTTGTCATTCTGTAGAAGAGGGATCCTCTCCTATTCTATGAGTTGCTGAAGCATATTTTAATGAAGAATTAATTGAGGTGAAAAAATATCCCAGATAAACTAGTTCTAATTGATCTTATTATACACTCACTGTCGGTGAAGGTAGTTTTTCAATAACCCTAAAAATAAAGAAGAACCCTAGTGATCACCACATGCATATCGATCAGAAGACTCAAAAAGAAAAAGAGAAACCTTGTAGAAACATGTATGGACAAACAAACTTGATAATGTGGTCATGATACTATGTTGAAATATTCTAAATATGCATATCTTTGAAAAAGAAAGTTTTTAAAGAAACGGAAAATTAAAAAAAAAAATTAAAGAAGGTTGTCCCATTCAAAAATGGGTAAGCCAGTAGGCCTCAAGTGTCCCCTGGTGCAATAGAAAACGCACTCATTGCCACCAAAGACCTCAAGTATATGGCTGTTATTTGCCCTTTGAATTAGCACTACTAGTGTACTCTTTATTTGTTTATGAGATGATACTTTTGGACAAAGAACCACAGCATGGTTAAGGGGGGTTGCTCTGCATTTAATTCAGGGGCCAATTTCTCGGAACAATTGCACAGCATTTGGTCAACAAAAAGTATATCTGAAATGATAATTCCATAACTCTCCACTTGCCACTATATTCAACACGATCCGAAGCACTGGCAGAAGAAAAACAAAATGGTTTTACTGCAATTTGTAAAAAAAAAAAATCCTATAATAATAACTACTTAGCTAGCAGTAATATCTCACCAAAAAAAAAAAAAAATCATAATCTAAAGCTGCTCTTGCTAATGAGTGGATAATAGCATTGCAAGCTCTTGGAACAATGTTCCTTTTTATTTTGGACTGTGAGTCTGTGATGATATGGCATTGAAGCTATAATTATTAATAAATAAATAAATAAAAGTAATAAGGTAATTGCTATGTTGGAGATGCTCTAACAGGAGTACTTTTTTATAACTACACAATCAAAATGATAAATAATAAAAAAATAAGTTATAACTTTGATCGTCTGATTATGAAAGAGTGCATTTCCAACATAGCCGGACCAAGTAATAATTGTCAAGTATTTTTGTTTGGTTTTCATAACTTTTATGGTTGGTTATGATTTATGAGTAAATCAATAAGAGTAATGTAAATTTTTTTATAAACAACTCTAAAATTATATATCTTAGCTTTTCAAAATAAAGTTGAAACTTTTCATCAAACACTAATATATATTAATAAGCGATTGAACACTTAAATTCATAGTAATTTTTGTATATTGAAAAATAAAAACACACATTTAAAATGTGTTTAGATAAGCACTTAATTAATATATGAGCAATGCCAAAGAGAGAGAAAAATGAAAGAAAGATGAGAGAATTTTACTTTCTCTCTCTTACTTTTTAATACATTTTCTCTCGTCTTTCTCTCGTATTTATCTTTCTTTAGCATTTTTCTTAATATATAGTTACTCTTTTAAAAAAGCATTTACAGACTCAGAGAAGCATATGAAGTGATTTTTGAAGGAATACTTGCAAATAATGTCCTTTCAGAAAAAGCACTTTACAGAAAGTACCGTTTTCATTAAAAGCACACCCTATGCTAAAACTCTAAAATGATCAGGTTGATCCAATCATGATGCCATTTCTCTATACAATGCACTCAATTTCTACGCAATGATGCGCACATACACTATGACTGCCCTTTAAACCAACATATAGTAAGTACACATTACTTTTAAGGATATAAAGGGTGCAGCTGCACCGTGGTTTAGCTAACCCAAATTCTTTTACCTCATTGAAACCCAAGTTACATATTTTGTCCCATGATGCAATTATTTTTCAAATGGCGACACCAAAAAGCATTGAAATAGACGTGCTTACGCCAGTTTTTGGGTTAGGTTCAAAGATGATGATGACAAGCAAAGCATTGCGCATTTTTTCACCATGCCATCAGCATCGATCGATTGTGATGTCTTTGATGCCACTACCGAATTGGCTGGTTATAATTTGGGTTGGTGTAAAGCAAAGGGGCTAGCTTGTGGTTTAAAGCTCTCTTGAAGAATCCTCTTAATCACTCTTATTACAAAATCAAATAATATTTTTATCCTATTTCAACCTCTCAACATTCATTCGTTTTCACCAAAAAAAAAAAACACTAGATAAAGAGGTATACATTGCTAACATGCGATCACTGATCATAAATTTGTAAGTCCTTGAATAATTGATTGAATTGGATGGAGATTGGCTGAGGTACATCTACTGGTTGCAAGTTTGACAACACTTCATTGACTTCAGAATAATATTGTACTAGGAAAAATATGATGGTGACCAATCATCGCATCTCATCATCATCAAAAACTATCCAATGATCAAACGATCAATGGCTAATGTTAAAGACAGGTTAACTAAACATCATTTAGCTAGTAATAATTGATTATTAAAATAGACTAATGGTTGTTTAGAATGCCTATAACAACTTTAATATCCACAATGATAGTGGATTAAGATCTTAAGAATTAAGAAGCTTGCGTGAACAAGAACAAACATGCGTGCTTGTTATTATATATAATTAATATTCGAAAGGAAAGCCACACCCACCATCACCATTAGAAAGTCAGTGTGTGTGCTTTGGACAAAATGTTGCGAGAAGATTTTAAGAGAAAAAAAAAATAACAAACTAATCATAAAATCAAAAATAACAAAATAAATTAAGTTGTGGGGACTGGGGATCAGCGAACTTAGAAGGAGAGAGGGAGAGAGAGAGGTATCAAAGAGGATGATGAGCTTATCCAAATTTAACCAACCAAAAGAAAATGCGTCGATGACCTAATTAAAGAAAGTGGGGGAGAGAAAGTGGAGACAAGTGCACAAATTTATGGTACAGATGACAGTACCAAAAAGATTATTATTAAAGCCCTAATTAAAGGGCTTGAAAGTAGATGTGTTTGATGCGGTGGCTGGCCGGTGGCCACACGGAATTCGCAGGAGACTCGTGCAAGGCATCGTCATCTTAATGTAAAATGAATTCAATTTAATTGGCCATAGCATTTGATGCTTTATATCTAGGGTAACCAACTTTTAAAAATAATATGCCGTATAAAACACTGATAATTGACCACTGGGGCGTTGCGTGGTCGCGTGAGAGTTGCATACTCATGCACGAAGGGGAGAAAGATCTGCAAGCAAAAAGTTTAAGAAGCGATATTCATTTTATGCCCCATGGGTTTTAAAATTTGATTTTAAAATTCCAGATTAACAAATGTAACAAAAATCTTGCACTTTGCTTTTACTTTCACCCTACGTGATTTTACGTAAGAATGGTTTTCAATGAAATACAGAAGGGTAAATGATGTAAGATAAATAGGAATATTTTTAATATTAAAAGAACTCGAACCAAAAGTTTATAATCACTAATAAATAACTAAATGTTGCTTGTAAAAGTTATAAAAGATATCTATTTATACTAATTACGACTTGTCTAATTTGATTAGAAATTTTATTTTAAGAAAACGTATACCTAAGTTAGTATTGCAATTCAAAAACAATATTTAGGATTTCTTCAATTCTCTTGACATGGATCACCAATGATACAGAAAAGAATTTATAACATAATGAAAAGAGAAAAAAAAAATGTGACGCATGATCCTTATTTTAGTTATACTTGAAAGGATAAATTTCGTCCTACCCTCTTATTAAATTGATATATTTTAATTTATACTTTAAAAATATGAAAACTTCAACTTATCCCCTCAAATCTATTAGATTTTACCATTTACCGACATTGACTCACTAAAGTATGATAATATCCATGTTAATTAAAGAATATATTATCTTACTGTTGTACTTATGTTGGAGAGATATATCTTTTACACCCCTACTGTTTCTTAAAAAAACTAATTCAAATTTTATGTGCATCAATAACAAAAATCACCCTATAATTTCTTTTTTAAAAAATAAAACAAAATCTCAATAATAACATTTCATAAAACAAGAATATTTAATGTTAATCCAACCAAAAACCATCTGAAAAGCTCCTTCTGCACATAATTACAAAGAAAATCTCACCCCTAATCTATGAAAATTCTCAAATTTAAATAAAAATTATAAATTTTGAAATAAAAATCTATAAATTTATTTTTAAAAAATAAATTTTTTTCTCTCTTTTCTTCTTTCTTCTTCATCTTCTTTGATCTATTCCTTGTTCATCTTCTTCTTTGTTCTTTTTTTTTTCTTCCCTCTTTCACTCACTTAAAAACTCCACAACCACTTTTAAATCCAAATTAGCCCAATAAAAACCATGCTCATTACCTAGCAAAACCTATGGCTGTGCGAGGGAATTCCAAGCGAGCCCATCGTCACACGCGGCCATGCCAAACAAACCCATGGTCGTGTGCGACCAAGCCAAGCAAGTATTTCTCTGTTAACCCCAACCAAAAACCTCAAAAATCCTCTCACCAAATACAACGTTTTGGCTGTAGTTGCTGCTATTGGGGATGTTGTTTGCTTAGACATACTCGTTGGAATTGGATGAATCAAATGGTGGGTTGGATTAACAACAGTGATGGCTAGCTTGGTGGTAACAAATCGGTGGTAGAGCTCTTGATTTGGAGGATTTGTGCGACGTTGTCGTGGTGAATCAGGGTAGAAGAAGGTTAGGTTTTGGCCAGCTATTGCCGGCAAGCTGTCTGATGGTGGAAAGGACTGTGGAATTACGGTGGTGGTAACAGCGTGGCGGCTAGGGTTTTTAAAAAAAAAAAGGTTTTTTTTCCAAGTTAAACGGAAAAAGCTCCTCCTTCATTTTTCGTTTCTTTCTTTATTTATTTGTTATTTTTAATTGATGTTTTCATTTGAGAGCCACGGTTTGAGTCCATTGATTTGAGTTGTTTTTTAGAACTTTCTAACTGCAGATTATATTTTTGTAAGATTTTGAAAGGAATCTTTAGTTCTTTGAAATGTGTTTTTGATTTCTAATTGGACTAGCAAGAAAATTTGTGGACTATAAAGCCATTGATAGTACAAATTAAAGAAGTTGATAAAATGCTATTTAGAGATTTAAATGGAAATCAGATTTGGAAGAATTAAAAGGATAATTTTATGAATAATGATATATACATAAACTCTTACACAAATTTATCTTTAATTAATTAATGTGACATTAATTAATTGATTGAATTAAATATCTCTTGGCCCACGTGATTTATTTTTATTATTTTATATTTTCATTCAACTAAAGAATTAATGTCACATCAATTTATACAAGATAAATTTATACAAGAGTTTGTGATTGTATCATCACTCTAATTTTATTGTTTACATTATTAGAAGAAATCAAGCATTAAACAAAACTTTTATGCTTAAAAATTTTTTTGATTAAAATATTAAAAATAAAAACTGATAAGATTTTAAATTTTTTATTTTAAAAATTGTAATAGTTCAATTTCTTTTTCTTTTTTTTTCTTAATTTTAATCTTTTTTCTTTTATTCTTCATCTCCTACTCTTTTTCTTCATCATCTTTTTTTTTTTAATTGTTCATCTTCTTTTCTGCTTTTTGATCTTCTTTTCTTGCTTCTTCTTTATTCTTCTACTTCTTGCTTCTTTTTTTGTACCGTTCCGTCTCAACAACACACCATTCAAATGATTTTATATACTGTAAAAAAATAATAATAATCAAGTTTAAAATAACAAGCTTATTAGATGTAAAGTAAAATTTATTAAAGTATTCGGGTGTTTTCTTTAATTTACTGAAACACCTAGGTATAAATGAAAGGTAAAAAAATAGAGATTTGACTTTCATTATCTAGTTGACCTTAACAAAAATGTATATATACAATTCTAGCCTTTTGACGGTTAAAACAAATGGTGAGATAATAGATATTGAGTAATGATACAGCCACAAACTCTTGTACAAATTTATTTTGTACAAACTGACGTGGCATTAATTCATTGGTTGAATGAAAATATAAAATAATAAAAACAAATCATGTGGGCCAAGTGATATTTAATTCAACCAATCCTATCATGCCACGTCAGTTTGTACAAAATAAGTTTGTACAAGAGTTTGTGGCTATATCATTACTCATAGATATTAGGGAGGTAAATTGAAATTTTTTATATTTTTAGAGGATAAATTAAAGTATGTTAATCTAATAAGGAGGTAGGATGAAATTTATCCTATTTGAAATAATATGCTATTGACATTTTGCTTAATTCTTTTTCTTTTTTTTTTTTAAATCATAAAAGGGCTCTTAAGAAAGCGAAGGCAACACTAAGCGGGAGTGTGAAATCCCATGACATTTTGCTTAATTATGAAAACACAAACAATTGAATTAGGGAGAAAGACAGCGAGCCCCCTAACATTTGGAAAAAAGAAAATAAAACACCTTAACATTTAAAAAAAAAACACATAACCCCTATTTTTATTATTAAATTTCATTTGTTTTAATAGTAAATTTATTTTTAATTTACAATTACTATTATGTCCCTATAATAAATAATTCAATATATTGACTTAAGAAATGTCATTAATAACGTGTAAAATAAAATCAATAACTTTTTATTTAAAATTTAAAATTGAGTTGTAATTACCTTTTGCCCAAATTATTCACTCTAAATTACGAATATACCCTTCCTAATGATAGGATGATAAAAAATGATGAATAATAGTTAAAATTAAAATCAAATTTATCATTGGGAAGGGTATGTTCATAATTTAGAATGAACAATTTAGATAAAAAGTAATTACATCTTAATTTTAACTTTTAAATAAAAATTATTAATTTCATTATACCCATGATATGTCTTAAGTCAATATATTGATTTATTTATAATAAGGACATAATGGTATTTGTAAATTAAAAATATATTTACTATTAAAACAAATGGACTTTAATAATGAAAATGGGGGTTGTATGTTTTGTTTTAAACGTTAAGGGGTTTTATATCCCTTTTCTCAAACGTTAGGGGTTTAATGTCCTTTTCCCATTGAATTATATATCTATGTAATAATTACTTACTTTTATTTAACAATTAATATTTACTAATTCACCTAGCAAATTGTCCTTTACTATATATTAATTAATGAGTAGTGATTTTTATTTGAGAGTCAGACTTAAGGTTTGTTTAGGATTATTTTTGGAATGTTCAAAAGTGATTTTGAAAAGTTAAAAACTAATTTCAATATTTGATTATTTTTTTTAGAAATCACTTTTGTATAAACATGAATTATCTGAAAAACCTAAGATGAAGTTTAGATTATTCTAAAATAAGATAAGAATCACACAATGATTCTCAAGAATCACTCCATGATGATGTTAAAGATCTTCTCAATCAAGAAAATGAAGACTATTATGAGCCGATTGCTATGACAACATATACATGCAAATACTATTGTCATTATTCGGATACTTATATAAGGCAAGTATTGCAGCAATTATAAAATGCAACTGTGAAAAAAGTATCCACGTATATTGATTGGTTTTTGGGGCACTTTGAGTAACAAAAGTGAAATTGAAAGTTTTCTAATATATCCTTCTTTATTTTTGTCAATATACAACTCGAAGAAAAGTCGATGTAAGCTTACAAAAAAAGAAAAAACAATTGTATTATTCAACCATTGCATAATTCGTAGTTTTGTACCATGCCCAAAAACACACAGTGTGGAAGCGTGTGTTGTTGGTAGATTCCCCTTCCCCCCCCCCCCCCCTCTTTTTTCTTGGGGGGTGGGGGAATTGAGTTGACAGGTTATGCAAACCAATCAGTGAAGGGGGAGGTGGTGGTGCAGCACCCACACGGCCACACACAACACTAGAGAAGAATAATTGGACCCATTACCCGCAATATTCATATGCCCTTCAATTAATTCATGTGTTGTTGCCTTCCAAAATGCTGTAAATTTCCTTGCCTTGTTAAATCAAGTCCCCCTCCGTACCCAGCACTTAGGTCACTCGAAGGCACACTTTTATACATGGTGGTGCTATCTTCCTTCTGTGTCTGCATTTTGCCTCTAGTAGCTATTTATAGACTAGGCATTTATGTCGCGTATGAAGATAAAGAAAAGAAAAGCAAATTGTTATTTATTGCTTTTTTCCCTTCAAACTTTTGTTGCTTTCTTTAAATGGTAGGACCCTGTGGCTAGAAATTTTGAACCTCCACTGAGCTAATGATTAATCAAATCAAATTAAGCAAATTCTTGAGCTGTTAAAATTTAATATAATGTGTGTGTGTGTTAGCATTGACAGAAGAGGAATCCTGCATACATTGCTGGAGTTGATGCATGTTGGGGTTCGATTGGAATATGGTTGATTTTTCAGGCAAGTTATCACTTAAGAATAGTAAAAAGATGGACATGTTTGCACCTTAATCACGTGCATGGATCCTAATTGATGGTGTTCTTCAACTTAATTATTGCTATAGCCCATACCCTTATGCAGAAGATACTAATTAGTTAATTATTGGTCTTTTTTTTCAAATTACAATTAGGGGTCTAGTCCCAAACCAAATCTTAGATACATTAATTAAAGCTTAGCTCCGGGGCCAAAATCTATATATATATTTTTAATACTGATCAGACTATTGATATTATGTTAAATATTTATAATTACTATTGCAGCAGACTGAGACTTACAATATTTTATTAAATTCTATAAAGTACTTGCCCTGACAAATACCCTTCATAAATGAGAGATTTCTCTACTCCACTCGCATTTCACGAGAGAGAAAAACTTACAAATAACTCCACACAATCATATATAATACTTAATTGAGAGAGTTTGAATCCATGAAAATTCGAACCCCTCCCTTACAATCATGCTTAACTGTGAAGGGTAGAGGTTCACCCCTGCCCTTACATATCTCATACTTTTAAGAATTTACCAAGTTGAAATTTTGAATCTTCGGGAACTTAAACTCATTCCCTAATACGAGGGAAGAGTATATTGTTACCACCTGGCCAATGGTCTATGTATTTCATAATGGGCAAAGTTCTGTCACTTCAATTTTTTACACAAATTCTGAAACAAAATATAGATCTTTGGATTTGTACACTTGCAATAGTTGAGATAAAATCGCTTGTGTTCATTCATTACATGTATTACTTTAACGTATCAAATTTAATCTCAAATGTCTAAAGTGTGTTGATCCAATGGTCAAGAAATTATATAAAAAAAATATGGCTCTAGCTATACGGATTAAAATTCAGTGTCAATATGATTTTTATGCTGTTTTTTTAAAAGCTGTTATAAATCAATTTTTAATAGATTATACATATATACATACATACATATATATATATATATAGAGAGAGAGGTAATTAAATGTTAATCATACAATAATACCAATGCACACGTAATAAAAAAATTATTAAAAATATATGAAAAAATCAATATCAAATCCAAATTGCAGCTATGTAGAGCTTGCCCCCACTAATAATTATTACTTGCAATATTCTCTGAACCTGAAAGATCATCAGATAAATTAACAAGATTGACATTTATTTATTTGGGCGGTAAGCTTCAGAGACCATGCTGCTATTGTTTAGGTTATAATTTCTGAAAGAGAAAAGATTAAAAGGAGACACATTTGTTGCGTGGTAGTACAAATTTTTTTATGAATGACTGGGTGTCTGGATCACTTGGTCAAACTTAAGTTAGTGGGAAATCTTCAATTGTTCACATGATCTTTTGCAACTGAAATTATTTGAGGGTAAGCCTTTGATTTGAGTCTTTTCATCCCCCACAATTGGTCTGCATTATCGGGTACCCACATGCCTTCATTTGTAGCAATGCCATATCTCAATAATGTGCATCTTTTTTTTTCCCCTGCAAAAATTCCCTTTGTGTCATTCATTGTCTTGTACTACAACTTGTGTTCGAATCAATAGATTATGCATATAGTATTAATGGTATAAAATTACAGACATAGACCTCATATTTGATTTTACTTTTTGAAAAGGATTCATTTTTGTGAGTGGAGGATTGAACTGATTCTATCTCATGCAACAACGGGATGAATTACACCGCATACTCATAACATGGCTCCCCCAGCAATGGATGATAATTAAAAAGCTTGATTATAATTAGCTTAAAATTACAACAGTATGTATATAAAATCTGTTTATTTTATCTCCAGTAGCACCGACTATAGATTTTGTGCCTGCCCCGGACAAATTAAAGTAGTGCTTTTGATTTGTCTTGCGCAACTAGTATGTATAACTCTAAATGAATCCCATTAAAAGGAATAACAAATTAAATTTATAATTCTTGAACAATAAGATAAGACTCTTTAAAAAGCACTTCTAGCAACAAGTGTTTTGATATAGTATAATGCCTGGGTCTTTCGCAACATCTTTTTTGTTTTTTTCTGTTTTTCCCTTTTTTCTTTCTTTCTTTGGCTTGTGCCAAGTGACCCCATTACACTAGCAGGCAGGAAAACTTTCATGGCTCCATATTTTCTTTAATAAAACAAATAGTAGTCTCTTACTTGGTAGTTTCATGGGCACGATCTTCATTGTTTAAGTAGTTCCAAATTCTTATCTCGTCTAGTTAAACAAATTCGGGGCTCTGAGTAGTGGGGAATCACCTAAACTATTGTATTATATATTTTTATACATAGATGCCGAATAAAAAAGATCATGCGGATAGAATATTGAACTCCATTAATAAATTTCACAAAAACATTTGCGTCTGCAAGTTGCTGCCTCTGAGATTTGCCATCACTTTTTTGATCTAATCTCCTTCTTAATTATTATATTGCAAGTGGGCCTCAATGAGATAAAGATTGGCAATTGAGTTAATTAAATAAATGATCGATTATACTCTTCAGCGATGAGATACCGCCATTTTTGGTTTTGATTCTAAATATATAGATTTGATAAGGCATCCACATGGAATTAAATTATTGCATGTAGTTAGATTAGACATAGAGTTGCCAATGCATGATAAGTCGATAAGGAACAAAGAGCTTAATTAATAACTAGAAAATTGGTCGTGTGTGAATGATTCCCTTACTACAATAGTTTGATCTTATTATTCTTTAATGCTCTTGATTCCTGAGAATCCTCAACACTCGTGCACAGTAATAAAGTAACACCTCAAAGAATAATTCTTACAAACTCAAGTGAAAATAAATTAACAAGAACGTCAATAAAATTAATCCTTTAAAATAAGCTTCGGAATTACCTCGTTAAGACACGGGTCAAGAGTCCTTCGAGATGGATTTATGCTTCAGTCTTTATCGGATTGAATATAATGACACAAGTCTAGGCCAAGGAAAATTTATTGAGTAAAAGGCACTTTAAAAATAAAGGTATAATTTTCACAAGGTCAGAATTTAAGGAAAATGCATGGATGTTAATATCTTGCTAATTCGGTTTGATTATAGGAATTAGAAAAATGAGACTGCTGGGTTTAGGTACATGATGTTAACCATTTAGATAATTGCTTTCGCTTTAATCTTATAAATTTTCAAGTGATCAATGAGTCACCTGTATTATAATTAATATTTTGAATCTCAGTTTTATTTATTATATAATTTACCTTTTAAACTGAACTTCATTGCGTCATGAGAACAAAGTTTTATTGGCTAATAGAGTTTTTCAAGTTTTAACATGCTTTCTGAAATTTCCTGGCTGTAGGTTCCCAGGAGAAAAAACTTCTCCTTGATTGACTTCAATACCAATTTTGATTGGCCTTTACTTTTTTCTTCTTCTAATACATTCCTCATTTAAATCATTACAACCCCACATCATCAGTAAATCAATTTTGCTCTTGTAAGCATTATATATGATCCCAAATGATTATCCAAATATGAAATTTCTGTATATGCATAGTCAGTGCATCAAGTCATACATCATACATACACATTATACGTGTCATGATCCCAGGGAGTAATGCAAAGCAAAGCATACATCATTCAGATAGGTACACTTCAATTCATAATGCATACATACATATGACTCTAAGAGAAACATTATTGGCGCAATCAGCTATTGCAAGCCCCTGAAACTGTTACTCTTTAATTTGTTGCCAAAACTGGCCCACTTCATAAGCCTTTTTCAGCCTATAAAATCCCATCAATGCTCAGGCTGCCCTTCCATTCTCTCCGACACAAAAAATTCAAGAATCATTCTTAAGATTTGAGCCATGATTCCAGGTGATATCGCAGGAATCCAGTACTACCTTGCCCCTGAAAACGCCGCTCAACTTCCCGCAAATTTGGGTATGATGCAAGCTAACATACAGCCAAACTTTCACCTCAACAGGCTTTTGGCCAACTTACCAAATTCCCTTATCCCTCAACAAGGCCATGAGCTCATGACTTCACAGTCGTCAAGTCTCAGCAATAACTCAACTTCTGATGAAGCTGAGGAACAACAACTCAGAATCATTGATGAAAGGAAGCAGCGGAGAATGATTTCCAACAGGGAATCTGCTCGGAGGTCCAGGATGCGGAAACAGAGGCACCTGGATGAGCTTTGGTCCCATGTGGTTCGTCTTCGAACTGAGAACCACAACCTGATAGACAAGTTGAATCATGTGTCAGAAAGCCATGACCGCGTTCTCCAAGAGAATGCAAGGCTCAGAGAAGAAGCATCGGATCTCCGCCAAATGCTGACTGAACTACAACTCAGCAGTCCATACACTAATGCTTCTCTGCGAGATCTGGAAGAGGTCCCCTGTAACACAGCGCATCTCAGAGCTGAATCCACAAACCAATCCGTTACAAATTCGGTAGACTTGCTTCATTGAGATGAGGTCTATTTTTCATAATAATTACTTTATGCTCCTTCTGTTTTCTATGGTTTTTCATCAGGCTTTTGTCTTTCTCTTGAGCTGTATCGGATGAGAAACAGACCATGCAATAATAACTGTTTCATTCTAACTCAGCTTGATTATGATCAAACATACACATTAACATCACTTAATCCAAATAAAATGCATATAAAATCTTGTCACCGCATACGCATTGTGCAGGCAGAGCAAAACATGAGAAAATGATATCTATTTAGTCCATTAGAGACAAATCAAAAACTCAATCATTACTTCATCTGTTAATGATTTTAAGACCCCCACCAAATCTGACCATAGGGTTCCACCTGAAATGTGGATCAGAGTAAAAAAAAACAGAAAAAAAAAAAAAGATAATAGAGACAAACCACAAAATAAAATAAACTGTTAGTGTTCAAAATGCAACTATTGTACTGCCATAACAGCAAGTGATATCATTGAAGGTTGTACTTAAGAAGATACAGAATTACAATATGGTAAAATTTTATTCCTCCCTCTTTTTGGCCTTCTTGGGAGAGGTGGAACTCGTGTGATCAGGCTCAAGTAGCACCAAAGCGAGGCCCCATAGCTAGTCCAGTGTTGCCCACAATGACAGGGGCAAGAGGACAAATGCTGGTGGAGGCGCTGGTGGTAGTGGCTCATGATACAAATAACTACTATAACTAGCAAAACATTTGAAAAGGGCTACGCACTAATAAAACCCAAGCACTGTTTTTAGCTTTATGTGAAGGCATCAATTCCTGCATAACTTGGCTCGGCCAAGCCTGCGTTGTTGTCACCAATTAGTATGGCCTCAGGCGGACAGCCTACAACCCTTCAGGTATTGCTCGAAAAGGGACCCTCACAACTTCATAAGAGATATCTCCATTAATCTTCTGTCAAACATTCTCATTCTCTCGTAATTATTTGCGTGCATGTTTGGATGCTTACGAGTGACTCTGTTAGTCCTAAAGGATAAGGCAAGTAACAGTAAGATATTATACTGTAGACATGGGAATCCTTGCCGATAGCAAATTCTGGAGCATTTGAAGGAATATTTATTCTGAGGAATATTTGTGGAATGTTTGTTACATCACCAACTCCCGAGGATCGATTCTCAGAGAATATTGATAATATATGGCAGCAACACCAAATGTCCTTAAATCTTTTATACTTCTAACATTATATTAAAATTCTTTAGATGCCTCATTTCCGTGAAGTTATATAGCATTATATACTGCTCTTGCACATGAGCTTTATTATTCCGTGAAGTTGACAAAGTACAAATAGAACCACAGTTCTCAAAAAGTAAAACTTTTGTGGATTGAGAGAACCAAAAATATGGTAAAAGTTACTGATGATTCAATTAGATTAAATGATTATTTGGGATTGAATTTGGACAGTTGTATCTTAAATGTAGATACTGGATGTTGTAGCTTAGAAATTAAGTTGATTTAATTTTACACTTGTATGATAAAAAATCTATTATATCTTTATTAATTTTATCAAAATTATTTCACTAAATAATATTAACTTTATTTTATAGTTATAAATTTTTTTCTATAGTAGCTGTAATTTAAAAATTGCAGCACCTCAATCTCAAACAGAATCTAAGTGTGCGTTTGGGGTAGCTGCATTGCCACAACACAACTGCCCCCACCCTATATTCTAGGAAATAGCTTAGAAGCTAAGTAGATTTAAGGGTAATTTTTAAAAACCTCCCCTGAGGTTGGAGGCTGTGGCAAGTAGATGATAAAAATCATTTTATTTGTAAAAGACCCCCTACCGTTAGTTAAAATTTTCATTGACTAACTGTTGACTTTAAAAAGACAATATTACCCCCAATAATAGTTTACGTCGGTTAAAATTTCCTTAAAATCTTAAAAAAAAAATTACAAACTTAAAAAAAATTATATTTTTATATCAAATAATTAAGATTTGTAATTTTATTACAAACTTAAAAAAAATTATTTTAAGATTTGTAATTTTATTACAAACTTAAAAAAAATTATTTTAAGATTTGTAATTTTATTTTTTTAAGATTTTAAGGAAATATCAATAACTTGATTATGGTGAAAATAATTGTTTTAATTACTTATGAAATTATAAATATTTAGAATTATAAATATTGGGGGTAATATTGTCTTTTCAAAATCAACAGTTAGTCAATGAAAATTTTAACTAACGGTAGGGGGCCTTTTACAAATAAAATGATTTTCACCATCTACTTGTAACAGCCTCAAACCTCATGAGAGGTTTTTAAAAATTACCCATAGATTTAATTTTACACGTGTATGATGAAAAATCTATTATATCTTTACTAATTTTATCAAAATTATTTCACTATATAATATTAACTTTTATTTTATAATTATAACTTTTTTTATAACAATTGTATCTTAAAAATTACAGCGCATCAATCCTAACACAGCTGCTCCCGCCCTATATTCTAGGAGAATATATCTCCTAGAATATAGGGTGGAGAGCATTGTGCACTGCCCCAAACGCACCACAGATATGGAAGGGGACCAAGTGATATATCGCTATATTTTTATACAAGAATGGAAAATATACAGTAAAATCTTTGTGCTTACATCTGAGATGTATATTATGAACATTCGGCTTGTTGCACAGAAGAAAAAAGTTACCAGCAAATTGACAAGACCACCATTATAAGTGCTAGAAGATTGAAACAGCATACCATACCTACATCAAAGAAAGTGCCAACAAATATCTATTCAATTTACGAAAAACTAAAATATCACATTCAATCAGCATGGAATTGCCTAAATTCATTATGCAGAGGACTTCTAACGCTTTGATAGACATTACTTTTATCAATTTTGAATAGCTTTTTTTTTTTTTTTTCGGTTGTTTGTCTTCCACTTCATTTTGACTGCTTATAAATAAACATTACTAAATATGCAAGCTCAACAGATGAACAGAGAAAGAAACAAGTCCAAAATGTACATCCACATAGACCATCATATATGCTGACTGCTGGGAAAAGAGAATTAAATTCTTTGTTCCTGGAGCCCTAGATCACCTCCAGCTATAGGCTCCCCATAAATTCCTCGAGTAAAATGAAAGAGGAATTATTTCTGCTGATGTTATACCCATAAATTAAGGACTTTTTCAATCATCGTTACATATATGCATGTGGTGGATCCATTCCATTAATTCAGCACAATTAGTATAATTTTTCCTCTCTAATTTCTGCATTTTGATTTTCATTAATTCAGCACAATAGCTCCTTATTTGCATTGCATTATACTGATCAGTGCTACAAATCCAGCTATCTTATTCTAATTTTGTAAATTTGTAATCCAATAATTTAGGAGATAATGGAAATGCAATCTATTACATACACGCATGCGTGTTGGTGAATGCATTCAATTAATTCAGATTCTATTCGTTTATTTTTATATTCTAATGACAAAACAAATTGATTACTTTTATATATAAGCAAATCTTCAGTTTTCTTTTTCCCATCTCCAATAATGTTCATAGAAATTCTAATCTTCTAATCTGTAGTTAAAAGTGGGTGCTCCTGGAATCCATATAAATTTCGCTTCTTTTATGCCACAAATTAATCATGTATGAACAACAAATTAAAACAGCATCAGATAATACATACACACGCATAATATCATATTATATGACCACGTCACAGGATTCCTTCTTTTATGAAAACATATATAGTTTCAATTTCTCTATAATAAGAGAAATAACAAATTAAAATCGATTGATGGGGGGTGGGCGGCATCCCCCTGGGGGACATTCATACAAATAGTCTCGGAAAGTAGTTACTTCATTTGTAAGTCCCGAGAGATCATCACTGTTAGGAGATATCGCAGGAGATATCGCAAGATTAGCAGATAGTGAAGCATCTGGATTAGATTCTTGGCGAGCACTAGTACTTGAAATAAGCTTGTTCTCACTACTTGCCATTATAAGCAAAGCCAAAATAAAGAAATTGAGACTTTTCAACATTTTTCAAATTGTAAATGTAATTGTAAGTAACTTAATTTGGATTAAAAGAGATGTATAAGAATTAGAAGACATGAGAGGATATATATATATATATATATATATATAAGAAAATGAAATAAAAGATGAATATTCAAAAATGAGCGGTTAAAAGATTCCATGATAAATGAGTATTGAATATATCATACAATCAAAGGCCAAAACGTTACAAATACTACTCACATAATTAATGCCATATTTATATTTCTTGGACAGGTTGCAATCAAAAGATAAATGCATTTTCTTTCTTTTTCTTTTTCTTTTCCTCATCTGTTTCTAACTTCATCGTTAATATGATTACTGATATAGTCTAAAACTTTGAATCGTATCATTAATTTAAATTTTTTTTCAAAGCTTAATAAATTTTATATACATTTCTGTTTTGAAAGTTGAAACTGTTTTCATTCATTAATTTCATAAATTTATCCTTGAGTCGTGCTTTTTAACATGATTCTTTCTTACAGCGTGCTGAAGCAACTTAAATGTATATCAAGCACTAAAAAGTTTAAAATTGTCGAAAAATTTATGCCCCTACCATATTTTGTGACAGCTTACGTCCCCACTATCACCCCTTGTGACTCATTGTTGCTGCCGCAAGAGGTCTTTTGTGACGATTAAACACAATCATATGAAATTTGCAACGTGGCAAATGTCACAAAGAAAAAAATTTGCGAACAAAAGCAAGATGAAACTATGGTAAAGGAATTTTTTTTTTTTGGGTCTAATAAATTTAGGGTTTAAAAGAAAAAAAAAAGTGAAATCATTAAAATTAAATTGTAAAATTCCAGCAAACACCAAATTTTTTATCACTACTTTATCTTACCTATTTCATTGTCCATGACACCCGATTTTACCGT
Organism: Citrus x clementina; assembly: GCF_000493195.1. Classification (NCBI taxonomy): domain Eukaryota; kingdom Viridiplantae; phylum Streptophyta; class Magnoliopsida; order Sapindales; family Rutaceae; genus Citrus; species Citrus x clementina. Next base: position 20,162,827 of record NW_006262274.1, on the reverse strand, counting down.
CAAGCCATCGCAAATAGTCTTACTTGACAGCAAAATAGCAGTCACATAAGACTATATAAAATGCATTTCACTGATTCAAATTCTTTTTTTGGAAATAAGAAACTATTATAAGTACTCTCATCACTGATTCCAATATCAAGGAAATTAATTTCTTTTAAATAATAATTCACTTCTCTTTTTCCTTCGGACTCTCTGTGGTTTAGCACAATAAATTCAAAATTTAACCGATTATACAGAAATTCTATTCAATCCTCGATCATTATCAGCATAATGCTTTCTCATAGATTGATAATTTTTGTTTTGCCGGGTTGGCTAACTGAAATGGGATCGATCCTCAAATGAGCATAAGCGTGGCTTTTTCTTTTTTCTTTTTTTTTTCCTTATATGTCATAAATCATGTATATACAATAAAACAGCACGAGATAATTATAATAAAACCTTGCTTAAGTCGATCAACTAATTTTATTAATATGAGGAGGTTATAGCTCAATAGAGATGTGGCTGTAAAATTATTGTTATAACTTAATTATTCTTAATGCAAGTAATATAGAGATAAAATATGCACTACATTAATAATTAATGTCAAATCCAATACCTAGACATTTATAGAATAGATAAACATAGTTTCAAAAAAAGTCTAAACATTTGTATTTTCTTTAATGTTTTTCTTTTAATGTAAATTCTATAAATACTGTAAAATGATTTGGTAATATTTCTAAAGAATAAATCATTGTCCCAAATAACTTTAGAAAAATATTTGCTCCATCCAAAACCTTTAATGTAATAAAAACATATATATTTTATGATGCACATATAATTACTACCATTTGGAGGCAAGTTTCTTAATATAAGATATAGAAAAATGATAACTTATTGCAATTGGAGTTTATTCTTATTTATAACTACTCCAAATTAAGACTATAATTTTTTATGCCTATATGAAGGTTGTTCCTATGTAGAGTATCACTATAGAGATGTTTTACTCTACACACACACATATACAGAGGTAAAATTTCGAATTACTTCCCTCATGAAATGAAAATCTTCAAAAAAAATTTCAGATTATTATAAACTTCAACTTACCCCTATTTTTATCAAAAAGATAAGAAAAAATGGAGGAGGATTGATGAAAATGATTTTGTCTTCTTTATAAAATGAGAGATAGATTGAGCTTTACAGTAATTTGAGAGTATTTTGAATATTGCCATTTCATGAGGAGGATAATCCTAGATTCATCTTATCTACACAACATATCATCCGTTCATATAATTACCAAGATCATTTGATTCCTTCGATTCTTTAATTAAATAAGAGATAGTTTCAGTTTCTCTACACAATTGATGTTTTTGCCAATAAGCTCATGTGAACTAAGAAACAACAAATAAAACTAAGGCCTATTGTTGTCTTTCGTGTAGATATATAGTCTGTCCGTGTGATGTGGGCAGTCACAGACCTCTTAATCCAGCACTCTTCAACTCCAAGTCCGGCGCAATCATAAATGTCCTCACTTGATTACTAACATACAAATAAAACAAATAGGGTAAATTAGCGTAACCATTTGCATATCATGTAACAACCAAGAAATAAAGAACCAACGATAAAATCAAATAAACTTACAATTGATCTTACAGGTTTAGCAGAAAATGAAGCATATAGATTGCATTCTTGACCATTACTGGTACTTGAAATAACCTTATTTACAGTGTTTCCCAGTATAAACAAAGCCATGACAAAGAAAATGAGAATCTTCAACACCTTTCAACTGATAGTTAAATGTTGAAATATAAATGAGAAGTGTAATAATTATAAAGGTACGAGACCCTCTCTCTCTTATATATATATGGAAACACTAGCTGTGAATTTCTGTACGATTTTTCATACGAATTTGAGATCTTACAACGTTTGATAAAATGATTTTCCAATACTTATAAAACTCCGAGTTCGTACAAAAATTCGTGCGAATGTTTGGCACCTTCAGACGACTACATGTGCCATATTTCTTTCCTGCAGGGAAACATGCATCGCCATTAAGAGACAGCTTCGAGAACCGTATTTCATTTTTAAAACGTATCATTTTTCCCATCCTCTTCTAATCTCTCATCGTTGATAATCGACGCGTCATGCATGCATGCAAGCGTTTAATTATGTATTGTTAAGTTAGCTATACATTATTTATTGTGATAATCGAAGCGCACCCATTAGACATTAATCCACTCTTAAATTTTAAAAATACATTAACAATTCTGCAACGTGTTACCATTACCAGGAATTTTTCTTATATCTAGTTTCATAAAACTTGTTCCTTCAATTTTTTTCTATATAAAAAAAATCCTTAAAGTTTGACTTAAAAATTAACTTAAGTCTGTGAATTTAAAAGACTTGTCTAGACGTACAGAAAGTTAAAATTTAGCACTCACAATAAACTCGAACCTTCCACTTTTAAAATGAAGCCAGGAGATACATTAATTTAACTAAAGCAGTTTGTGACATTTTCTAAAAATATTTAAAAGAACAGAAAGAAACTAAAAGAAAATGTTAACGTTTTAAATGAATTGCCGATTTGCCTAGTTTGCCTTCAGTACATTTTCATAGGGAGAGTGTCAATTTCTAAATCAATATATATTGGTTACCATTTTATAATTTTTATAATATTTAAAAATACCCCTTGCACAAAAAATTTAAAAGAAAAAAAGGGGTTAATGAGTCATTCGTTTAATAATTTATCATGGGAATATAAAAATATATATTTATTATAAGAAAAACTTACAAAAATATAAGAAAAATATCTTATTAGTAATTATTTATTCACACTAATATATATATATATATATATATATATATATTTATTTATTTATTTATTTATTTATTTATTTTTAGTACTTAAATTTTTTATTTTAACTTCCATCACATGATTTATTTAATTTATAGGAAATATGAATAAAAATATATTTAAAAATAAATATAATTATAAAATTATGATTATACAGAGTTATTTACTATTATAAAAAGTGTAAGAGAATACATAGTGTATGTTATCTCTCTTTCCTGTATGCTTAATTGCTTATAGTCGTCAAAAGCAGTAAATAAGAGGGAAATACCGTTTTACTCTGGTACTAGAATAGCGCCAAAAGAAGTTCTAAGATATTTCTTCTGTTATGTCTCTAGTGACTTATCTAATCCATATAACGTATCCCCAAAACAGAGCAGATATTTTGTTGGTGTAAATAACAATGGCAGCTTTATCAACTCCAATCTTCGCAATTTCTTTCAAAAACCCAACATTGCCCAAAAGGGCACCTAATTCAGTCCCCAGAGCTATGGTTAAAGAGGTTTACTTCAACCACGATGGTTCTGCTACAAAGAAACTTCAGGTGACATTTCAAATATACCCCCGCTTCTTTTTCCTTTCTTCTTTTTAATTTTTTTCTTTTCACTGCTTTGTGTTTATGTGAACATGTATTGTTGTTGCAGGCCGGAGTGGACTTGGTGGCAGAGCTGGTAGGAGTAACTTTGGGTCCAAAGGGGAGAAATGTGGTCTTGCAGAACAAGTATGGACCTCCCAAGATAGTCAATGATGGAGAAACTGTTCTCAAAGAGGTGTTTTTAGTTACACATTCTAATTCACTGCATTTTAATTTCTTTCCCCTTTTTGCGTTTCTTCTATCATGGTGCTTGATTATGTATTTGAATAGGGTTTGATTATTAGAATGATGGATTTTGGAAGCTACCAATTAAGTTTTTAATTTTATTAGGGGAATTTGTGATTAATTTTAATTCCTTGTCTTTTGTTTTGTTTGATTTAGATTGAATTGGAGGACCCTTTGGAGAATATTGGAGTTAAATTGGTGAGACAAGCCGGAGCAAGGACAAATGACCTTGCCGGTGATGGTTGCACCACATCTATAATTCTTGCACAGGGTTTAATTGCAGAAGGTGTCAAGGTATGAATTGAATGATGCAAATATTCATCTATTATTGGGGAAAAAAGAAATGGTGATGGTTGAAAAAGGAACATATCAAGTACAATGTAGACCATACTTCTTTCTGAATCCAGATAATGAAGCTGATAAAGGCATGTTATTTACTTCTTAGCTGGCATCTATTTTTATGTTTCTTGTCTTTTATTCAATATATTGTTGTTGTTCTATCCGGACTTCAAATATTTTAAATAATTGAGTATTTTCAATTTTCTCATCTCAATCTATTGCCGACTTTGCATATTGAAAGTTGTGCTTTACTTCAGGTGATTGCAGCTGGCATGAATCCCGTTCAAATTGCTCGTGGGATAGAGAAGACTTCGAAAGCCCTTTTGTCTGAACTCAAATTGACATCAAGGGAGGTATATAAGTTCATATCTTCTGTAAACTTGTCTCTGGATATTTAAAATTTTGAGAAGTTTGTAAGTGTGAACTATTGAACTGCTTACATTGTCCAGGTTGAAGATCATGAGCTAGCAGATGTTGCTGCAGTCAGTGCAGGAAATGATTATACTGTAGGAAAAATGATATCTGATGCCCTTCAACAAGTGGGAAGGAATGGTGTAGTCACAATTGAAAAGGGGAAGTGTACTGAAAGCAGTCTAGAAATAGTAGAAGGAATGCGATTTGATCGTGGATTTTTGTCCCCTTATTTTGTAACCGATCGACAAAAGAGGACTGTGGAGTTTCACGATGGCAAGGTATTAACTCTCAGGTTTTAACTGTCTGGCATTTTTTTCTATTTAGTAATTAGAGTATGTGAATTCATTGGTTGCAGTTGCTTTTGGTTGACAAAAAAATCACAAATCCAAAGGACATGTTTAAAATATTGGACAGTGCAGTTAAAGAGAAGTATCCTATTGTTATAGTTGCAGAGGACATTGAGCAGCAAGCTCTGGCTCTATTGATTAGGAACAAACTCAGAGGAGTGCTGAAAGCAGCAGCCATCAAGGCTCCTGCATTTGGTGAGCGCAAGAGCCACTACTTAGATGACATTGCTATCTTGACTGGAGGTATTATATTAAAATCCCGACTCTTGACATCTTCTTGATTGATAGCATCTATGTATCAAATTGACAGTATAGTAGCATGTAAATGATACTTTACACATATCACGTCCTATTCCCCTCTCCCAGATCCTGTACCAGTATGTTTTCAGGCCATATCAGGCTAAATGAATCTACACCTTTTTGTTTTTATCATAATTTTGTTCAATAATTCATCTGTCAAAATGCAGCGATATTTAAAAATTGATTACAACTAGTTATTTTGTGTACTGATGATTAAATCATGGAAAGGGACTCATTAGATGAAATTGGACAAAAATCATCATTTAATTCACTCCAATCCTTCATACAATGGTATATGTGTTTGATCTTTAGGTCTCCTTATCCCTATTCTATGTTACATTGCCACTCTTCTCTAAATTCTCCATTTATCATATATTTTGCAGGCTTAGTAATCAGAGATGAGATGGGGCTGACACTAGATAAGGCTGGCAAGGAGGTACTGGGAACAGCTATTAAGGTGGTGATAACCAAGGATTCTACCTTAATAGTTACTGATGGGAGCACTCGAGCAGCTGTTGAAAAGAGGATTTCTGAAATCCGAAGCCTTGCTGAGGTTGTGCTTCTAGTTTCCTTCTACATTGTGCTAGTGCATTTTGCTTTAAGAATTTGAAGTTTTTTGGGCATAAGTTGCAGTATTAAACAAACCACAAAATTGCAATCATGCATAAGCTGACACATATTAGGAAGTTGTTTGTAGCATGAACCTCACCAAAAAATTTAAAGAAGCTTGTAAAGCTATCTTACATTGATTCCCAATTGAAATATTCCACAAGAGCAAAATGTCAAGGGAACCTGAAAAGAACTTTTACATCTTGAAGTTCTCCTGAAGAACTCTTGGATTTTAACTTTGGGTTGTCTTCTCTGTTGTGAAGAGCAAAGAAATGTCATGCTTAATCATAAATGAAAATTATATGCCTACGAATAAAAAAAGAAAAAAGAATAGATAGCTTAAGGCCACAAGAACTGAACAAATAAATGAATGGCTGGTTTTCTGTCAGACACAACATAATAACTCTTGTTTTGCAGATCACTGAAGAAAGATTCCAAAAGAACATTCTGAATGAAAGAATAGCAAGATTATCAGGAGGGATTGCTATTCTTCAGGTGAAATAATATAAATAACTTGTTTAGCAGTTTGATACTTTGAAAAAATGGAGACATTTTGCCCTACTTTTATTATAATTTTTCTATTTAACTTCACTCATTTGAAGCACAGGTAGGAGCACAAACAGTTGTTGAATTGAAGGATAAACAACTCAGGATTGAAGATGCTCTGAATGCAACTAAGGTAGTCAGTTGCATAGCTCAAGCTGACAAATGTTAGATTGGAAAGTTAATGATAGTAAGCTTCTAACTTGATATACCCATAGGCAGCAATAGAAGAAGGTATTGTAGTCGGTGGTGGCTGTAGCCTCTTGAGGCTGTCTACAAAGGTGGAGGGTATCAAAGAGCTTCTGGATAATGAAGAACAAAAGGTACCATTCTTTTTGTTCATTTTTTCCCCCTCTTCTTAAATCTGGATATATCATTCATTTGCTTTAAAACGAAAAATAAATTAGCAATAAGAAACTTGTTTATCTGAAGCTTAATATCTCTTTTGTTCCATAGATCTATAGACTGTGCTGTATTTTCAAAAGTTGCGATAATACATTCACAGTTTTATGTCATTTCTTACTCAGTTACATATTTTGTGATTCTGCTGATTATCCACTAAGTGACTAATATTGCGAGACCATTTTGACAATGTCAATGCAGATTGGAGCAGAGATCTTCAAGAGAGCATTAAGCTATCCCACAAAACTAATTGCCAAAAACGCAGGTGTTAATGGCAATTTTGTTGTAGATCAGGTGTCGGCACATAAATGCATAATTTTTCATTAAGAAACTGATTGAATAGCTGAATAATGAATGTTCTTTTACTTTCTTTCTCATTTGAATCAAATAAAATACCCTGCTGAGACTTGCTACATTTTGCAGGTCCTATCCAATGATGATCCAAGATACGGTTACAATGCTGCAAGAAACCGTTATGAAGACCTTATGGCGGCAGGAATCATTGATCCAACTAAGGTACGAGAAATTTGATGATTTGTACCCTTAAAGTGCTGTAGTGTTGTGTGAAATATGTATATAACGATATCTAAATTCTGTGTGAGACTTAGGTCCTTCAGTCCAGTAGATTACACGATGAATACCTTGTCTTCTTTTTTTTTTTTTTTTCCAAGAAGAAAAATTTAACCTCAATAATTCTTATTTCTGGAGCAGGTAGTTAGATGTTGTTTGGAGCATGCAGCATCCGTGGCAAAGACTTTTCTAACATCGGATGCTGTTGTAGTCAACATTAAGGAATCAGAGCCCGTGCCAAGGAGGAAACTCATGCCAAGCTCTGCTGATTCTCTGTTTTCCAAACAAATGCCACCCACTTCTCAGCAAAAGGAAAAACCAATGCCAGCCTCGGCATACTCTCTCTTTTCTAAACAAATGCTGCCTGCTTATCAACCGAGGAGGCTCTAACGGTCAACTCTTGATTCTGGGTCAAAGTTAATACGACCACATAGCAGATAAATTACCATGAATTCCAACTTGCAATCATCCAGGTATCAGATGAATGAGACCATTGAATTCAATTTAGTGACTGGAGCTTACTTGCTTGATCGCCAAGGCTATGATAACTGCAATTCATCCCTCATTCAAAATGTGGAGTAATTGTGGAACGATAAAAGGATTATGCCATTATTCATCGTAGAATGGCATGGAATATGTGAAGATGAATGCACAACTTGCCTGTGCAGCTGTTTTGGATCAGCTTCATTGCATCGAGTGAGCTGTTACCATCAAAGAAATAAGCAATTTGCCTGCGGATTTGCACCAGAGAAAGAGGCCTACTCCAGCATATAATGCAGCAAAATATCTGTGAATTTTAATAGTAGTTATGCATGTATGGTAAATCTTACTTTTAAATTGTTGTAAAAATAAAAAATAACCAAAATAGACACAATATTGGATGAAATTTACTTACTCACATGGTATATTAAAGAGCACATATTATAATTTTCGTTGTATAAATACAATCTTATTAAATTAATACTTAATAAATTGATAATTTATTAAATAATAGTTTTGTTAGTTCCAACTTGGGCCCAATTGATCTTAATAGTCGTTAAAATAAGATTACTTCCAATACTTGCCACTACAAGTCTACAAGCAAAGCCAAGATAAAGAAAGTAGGACACTTCGACATTATCAATTTCTAAACTTCATTGAAAACTACTTAATCGATAGAATAAAAGAATGATATAGGCACGAGGCTCTATATATATTAATAGATTTTAAGAAGAATTTTGTAGTGAGAGTAAAGATTCCATCAATGAGCAATTGAATAAATCACACTACTTTAAATGATATTAACTACTGGCTTAAATATTATCTTGCGTCATGGTAGAAGGGAAACATAGATATTATTATTTTGATCTTTTTTCTATAATGAAAAGTAAAAATATTAGCTGAATGTTGCACTGCTCTGTTCTTGCTTTAAATGGCATGTCGTGTAACCGCAAATGACATGACAGTTTCTGGACCACACAGCAAATGACTAGATCATAATTAGGGTTGATAAATTGCAGGCTTGGGTTGGGCTTTTTTAAGCCTGTGCCCACGTCCATGTTATTATTAATAAGCACATAATCTTTAAAAGTTTGTCAAAATTTAGGCGGAGCGTAAACTTTTTATTAATTTTAAAATAAATTTTTAATAAATTAAAAAAAATTAAATTAAAAATAATTATCTAATATATGGTAGAATAATAGTTCAATACACAAAATATTAGTAACACAATCTAATGAATTATAAATACTAATATAAAAAACACATTAATCTAATATTTTGAGTTTTTTAATTTGATTTATTTTTATTTATAAATTAAAAGAGCCTAGGTCAAGTCCGGACTTTTTTTAGACCCTCTACAGGTCCAATCTATGCGGGCTTTGTATTATTTTCAAATCATATCCAGGTTTAATCCATGCGGGTCGAGTTTCAAGCTTGCAGGCCTGAACTGAGCCAACTCAGACCTTTTTGCCAACCCTAATCATAATTTCCTGGTTTCAGCAGGAACCTTACTTTAGTTTGAAAAACAATATATCAACCTTACTTAACTCACTTTAGAAGGTTAATAATGATTTTATCATGTAAAAATTATAATTATTTAGCTAATATTTAAGGATGTAATTTCCACAATATTGAAGACAGAGCCTCAAAGGACTAAGGACAAATTACTAATGCAATGCATTTTTTACCCTAAAAGAAAGGCGAAGTGCCAAGTTATAATGTTGTCATCTTTTTCCAAAAAAATATAATTTTCATGAGATTAGGCTTAAATTATCACCCATTTTTCAGTTTTCATAATCTTCAAGGTGGGTTTAGTAGCCTTGGCCAAAACAAGCCCAGGCTGGCCGCAAGTTTTTTAAGTCCGGTATGCATGAATTGGACTTAGATATAAAATTTAAAAACCACATGGATTGGGCCTAATTAAGGTTCTAGAAAAAAAAGAAGTCAGGCTTTTTAATGTATAATTAAAAAATATAAATCAAATTAAAAAGGAAAAAACTTAAAATATTATATTAATGTGTTTTTTTTATTAATATTTGTGATTTATTACATTATATTATTAATATTTTGTTTATTGAACTATTATTCTATCATATACTAAATAATTATCTGTAATTTAAAATTTTTACTTCATTAAAAATTTATTTAAAGTTAGTAATAAACCTAGGCCCGGCCAGGCCCAGACTCTTAATTTGCCGACGTTAGGGTTTAGAGTGGGATACAAATTTAACTCTATTAACATTATTTAATATTATGTCACACTAAATCTGTGGCACGAATAAGAAGGTGAAGCTAACAATTTCTTGGAAGCTGTTGCCTGTCCAAGCCTCCAAGAAGAGGGAAGATAAGATAAGGTTGAGTAATTGTACACAAAGGAGATATCTGGAAATTGGTGCTATTTCTTACAAGTTATATGTAACCTACTTCAAGCAACAGTGGGGACAAATTCACTTATTCATACTATTATAATAAAATATTATTGTGTAGGTTTAATTAGAATCATCAAATTCATGTTTGAGTTTTCTTAAAATTATTATTTTTGCACCTTTTTTCAAATTATACAAATGATTTATAAAAATATGAAATAAATAAGAAATGATAATACTTTTGATTGTTGTAATTTGAAGACGTCGGATCTTACAAATTTGATGCTTTAGTGATATGTTATATTAATGGTGTCTTTATTAATCAGTAATTAGAATGAGTTGAAATTGAAATGCAATAAAATCCGAATATAATTCTATAGGATGAGTAAGGAGGTAAAGGTAACATCTCTCCAACTTAGTAGTTCCTTAAAATTTTGATTTTCTTCGCATTGTTTCACATTAAATCTGCAATATGAATTAAGGAGGTGAAGGCAACAACACTTGTTGAAAGCTGTTATCTGTCCAAGGAGAGGGAGATAAGACAAGGCTGAGCAATTGCACACAACACAACGAAGATAAGTTTCTGGTGTCTAGGAGTTTGTGCTATTTACTGCGAGTTAGACGCATAACCCACTGGAAACAACAGAACGGGATAAATTCGGATAAATTCACCTGCTCATAGTATTTTAAGGGTGAATTTTGAATTATGTTATGGTAAATTAATTTATCTTTAAATTATCATTCTTATTTTTGAGATATTTTAATTTTTCTTATTTTTGTTAAGATTATACAGATTCATCGGTCCAGCTTTATTTTTAATCTTTTAAATAAAAATAAAGATAACTTGAGTTTTTAAAAAATAAGAAAATGATTTATGAAGGGTAATTTAAAATTTCTCCGCATATTAATGATATTACTGTGCAGGTGTGATTGTATTAATCCATAATTGAGTTTCCCCAAAAAAAGCAACTGTACCGTTCGTCTCAGCCTTCACTCTCCATCACCTCTGTTTTCTCACCGCTTGATTCTATCGATCCTTAATCTTCTTATTTAGTGAACAGCAGCCCCATTTCTTCTCTCAAGCTTCAGCAGAAATCTTTAGCCAAAAAACCCACCTCAAAATTTCTATCTTTTTCTCCTTTTAACTTAGATTTTTAAAAGATCGTTTTCGGGGAAGAAATGATGGCATTTATGGGATTAAGTTTGCAGTGCATATTGGATTTGATAGTAGCGGGGATCTCTTTGGTGATCGGCTTAGGTTTCTTCGCTTTCATTACTTCCATTCTTTGCTCTGTGGCTTTCTTGCACAACTCCAAGGTCGTTTCTTGATCCCTTTTTGGAGGTATTGTTGTAATCCTCTCTCACTCTTTTCAAATTCAGCTACGTCAGCACAATTTTGGATGATCATTTATTTTCTTCTTCATCAATTATCTTCTGGGTCATCAAGAATGTCATTCATTATAGTGTTTTTAGACTCTATGTTTTGTCAGTTTCTGATTTTTCATTTCTTATTCTTCGAGAATTTATTGTATAGAGTTAGTTGTAATTGTTGCAATATGTAGATATAAAATTGGGTTGAAATTAAATATATAGGGGGAGTGTCATGATTGGAGATGAAAAAAGACTAAATGGCGGCACCAAAATTCGCTATCAGTGTTGCTGTACAATGTTATGCTATGAGGCAAAGCAATTTTAGAAATGGACCGAAAGTTTCTTTAGTGTTAGTATATATGACATATGAGAGAGTATGTTTGAACTGAGATCCATGGTTGCCTCTACTATTATCACAATCATTCGCACTGTACACGCCAAAGTGGATGGCGGGTTCAGGAGAGTTTGCTGTGCGATGTGAAAATGCCTGTGTAAGTTTAAGGCAGGGGAGAAGAAACTTCAATTACATAATGGGGCTTAAAAGATTGTTGATCTAGTTTTAGATTTCACTAGCATTTGTGGCAATGCTTTCCGAACTTGTCGAAAATCCAATGTGCACCATATAATAGGATTCAGTTTAGGCCTAGTTGGTTATTAGATTCTGGATTCATTTCCTCTTGGATCGCACGATCTTTTATTGGGGAGAAAGAAACAGAATGAATTGCAATTCTAAACTTAAGAGCATATTTATCAGACATTTTTTAGCCGAACCACTCATCAACCGTTTGTATATAACTTCTTATGGCTATTTGATTGTTACTATTTTATCTGTCTAATATGAATTCCAATAAAAAGGTAATAGACGGCAAATATTTGTACAGCAAGGGTAAGAATACCTTTTGCAATTTTTGACTGAAGCTTGTTAAGCACTACTGAGTTAGTAGTACTATCACTGTAAGCAGCATATCCCCAAAAAAAAATCTTTACAATCATCACGCATATTCATCACAATCTCCAGTCTCTTAATCGTAAATCCAATTCCAAAATTTCTGCCTCTCGCAGAGTTGAATTTGAATCATCAAGTGTGATTTCCAGTTTACAGTTTCCTCTCTAATCATGCACTGCTCTAAAACAATTTCTTTGTTGTTGAGAATGAGAAGACATGAACCTCAATATCTGATTAATCAACTGTTTCAGGCATTGCTAGAGGAGAAGAACAGAAGCAATGATGCAAGAACTTATGGGAGTGCAGTACGTTTGTCGTAGCAAAGATCAATTTTGTTGTCGCGGACTCAGTCATCTAAGTGTGAGAATGTAGAAGCTCTTTCTTGTATCCAATGATAATAATACAAAACAAGAAATGCATTTGAAATCATTTTTAGTTAATTAATTTAACAGATTATAATTTCTTGTTTTTGGACTTTCTTGAATAAACCATGCCACGGATGCCACCAGGATCCGCAACAAACCCCAGGGGCCTGTAAAACCCCAGCACTCGGGGCTCCGAATAGAGGGCTATGTTACAAATCCCTTTCTCTAACAACTCATCTATCAGTCTCTCCATCACGGCCTTCCCCAAGCCCATCCCTTGATACGAGGGGTCCACCACCACGTCCCACACTATCGCGTTGAAAACGTCGTCGCCCGTCGCTCTAGCGAATGCCACCGGCCTCCGCGTCTTCTCGTACTCTATCCATAGCAGAGAGCTCGTGTTCTCTAGCGCCACTCTGATTTTGTCTGGGTCCCGCCTGGGGAATCCGACGGCTACGAAGACTGAGTTGAGGTGGTTGATGTCGAGGTCCGAGATCGTGCGGCGCAGAATGAAGCCCCGGGATTCGAGTTCCTGGTCGGAGATAGAGAATTTGCTGACGGTGGTTTGGGACGACGAGGCGGTGACGTTTCGGGTTGGTTTGAGTTTGAGGCGGAGAGAAGGGAGGGGAGTCGTGGGGATGATGCCACGTAGGATCATAGCTTTGGGTTTTAGTTGCGATTTTGTGGGAAGTGAATCGGCGAAAGCGATGAATGTTATATGAGAAATTGAGAATGGATTTGCGGTGGTTATTGACCGTTGTGAGATAAGACTACCGGTGGGTAAATTGGTCAGGGATTTGTCCCCGCTATACCCTAAAGGTTAGGTATTTATCCAACTACACCCCCATAATTCAAAATTTCTTTCATATACCTTTTTCAATGTGCAATTATAAAATTACCCCAATTTAATTCTTCAAATTTCAAAATCTGCCTTCACGAGCTACCATACACAACGCCTGTCCTGCTGCTGCAAGTTCATGCTCCTGCTGCTGCAAGTTCATCCACCACATTAAAAGCTACAAAATCACCGAATTAAAGGTTGGAAATTCACCGAACTAAAGGTCATTAACCACATTTACACTTATTTTTACTTTATAAAGAGAATTTATGGTGCATAATTGTTAGGGTTATATGCATTAGGGTTTTAAAAAATAAATTACCCACATGATTTTGGTCATTATCTTGCTTATTTACTGATAATCTTTCTTGCTGGTAATGTAATGAAGCTTCTTTAACTTGTGAATTTGAAATTGAAGAGAGTGAATTCATAGCTCTTTAATAATGGTTGTGGGAGTTCCTAATTAAATATTATCCTTATGAATTTTCGGTTATGGCTACACTAGTTTATGCATTAGATCTTTATATAATTTTACTTATTGTTTGTAGTTGAACTTCATCCATGGGAATTATATATCAATTTTCTTCAGCTGCGTATGCATTCATTATGCTACAATCTGGGTTTTCTCTATTATTTGTTGTAGAACCTTTATTTTGCAATTCTAATTTATTAACAATTTGCTATTTGTTTCAGCATAAAACTATTGATAGTACACTATTAATAAATCAACTGCAAGTAGATAAAAACAGTTACCGCATTTCGTAGATATATTTGCCGTTACTTGTTAAGAATATTGTCTGTATTTCGTAGGTGTATTTGTCAATATTCATGAATGATCATTGGGTTCTCGGTGTGGTCGATATACTTGGGGGCAAGATTTCTATTTATGACTCCATGATAGACTTAACAAAGGATTCAGTTTTGGTGAGACAATTGCTGCCTGTTGCAGACATGATACCTCTAGTACTTCAGAAGATAGCATATCACGAAACACATCCAGATTGTAGTGAGGTTATTTCGAAAATTCTTTGGCCCATCGTGCGAGTGCGTGACATCCCGCAACAAAAATCAGGGTATGTACTATATATATAATGTGTTTTGAACATAATAATAAGAATGATGATTTTTAACAATTGATTTATATGAATTTTGTTAGTGGTGACTGTGGAGCATTTTTGTTGCGGTACTTGGAGGTCCTAGCCCATGGACTTGATGTCAATTCATACTGCCAACAAAATCATGTTACACAATTTCGACAAGCCTTGGTTGTAAAATTATTTGGGCATAGGTCATGGAAAAAAACTTTGTAGTGTCATTTTTTGGATTATGAGATGTAATAGTTGTAATGAGGATGTTGTTGATATTTGATGTCATTAAAGACAATTGACAGCATTAATATATTTTATTTATTTGTTATTTATATTAATGATAGATAAGATAGTTTGCACAATATATACACAAGGAATACACTGTAAGAGAATACATGACTGCAGTCGGGTATTTGCACAGATACACGACTGCGGTCGGGTATTTGGAAATAAACATAATACGCTTTGTGACAAAATACTCGACTGCAGTCGGGTATTTGCACAGATACACGACTGTGGTCGGGTATTTAGAAATAAACATAATAAGCTGTGACAAAATACTCGACTGCAGTCGAGTATTTACACAGATACACGACTGCGGTCGGGTATTTGGAAATAAACATAATAAGCTCTGTGACAAAATACTCGACTGCAGTTGGGTATTTGCACAGATACACGACTGTAGTCGGGTATTTACAAATAAAAATAACAAGCTCTCTGTGACAAAATACTTGACTGCAGTCGAGTATTTGCACAGATACACGACTATGGTCGAGTATTTAGAAATAAATATGACAAGCTCTCTGTGATAATCGAGTATTTGCACAGATACACGACTGTAGTCGAGTATTTAGAAATAAACATGACCAGTTTTGTAACAGCCAAAATACACGATTGTACTCGGGTATGTGCACAGAATAAAAATTCTTTTCAATCATTCATTATATTGATGACACAATCAATATAGATTTTAAACATATCAAACTTCAAATAAATGAAACTAACTATAGTTCGATTGCCTATCAAATAACACAAATCCAATAGTTATTGAAATCGTAAATAAGTCGTAATATAATAGAAGTTATTCAACATTCATCATAAATTTTTGGCATATTCAACCCAAACACTCGGTCCATATTTTATAAGTCTCTGGTCGCCTCCCTTCAATACTTGTTCTTAGAAAGTCACACAAACATGTTTATTCATCTGCGAAACAAAAAGGTAAAAATTTATCACTAAATATGAAAGATATTAAAAAAATTAAAACAACAAAAAATAACAAGTATATAAGGTTCATAGTAGTCGTGTAACTTATTAACAATTATAGTATGTAAGTTTATACGTACACGTTAGTAGTCGTGTAACTTATTAACACACACGACTATAGTCTAGTAATAGTAAAAGGATATATATAGTGAAAAATATATATTTTTTGAACCAATAGAATAATAAGGTGTCATAATAATTGAAATTTTTTGCACATTTTCACGACTACAGTCGTGTAAATACATACATACACGACTGCTGTCGTGTATGTCGGGTGCAGAAAAAAATTTGACAACAACTTCAGATTTTAACGAATGTAGTTATAAAATCCATCAAATAACAGTCATATGATGCAAATGTAATGAAAATATGAGTTGCTTTAGTGTTTATCACAAACCAAACAAAACCCTAAAAATAATATAATGTCAACAAATTGAATAGATAGCCCAAAATAAAATAAAAAAAGTTTCAAATACCTTATTCATGGGATGAATAATTCACCCAGCTGCAAACAAACTCAGTGCATTAGCTGTTTGTGAGTGATTTTGAGTGTGGTGTGAGTTTTTGTATAGATGATAAATACGTGAGAAGCAAAGAGTGTTGTGAGTTGTGTGTGTGTTTTATATTTTTCTTTAGGGATATTTTAGACAATGTACCACATAAAAAGACATACTTAGATAATTTTCAAACATGGGATATATTTAACTAAATACACTACTTTTAAGGCATATTTAATTAAAAACCCCTAAATTGATCAGGGATTTGAATGGGACAATAAATTGGCGGGACAGTGGGGGCCCCAGTGAAAAGGTAACGATGTGGGATCGTACGGTTAAGATTTTTATTTGTTTAAAGTTATTCGATGAAAAACTGATTGCATGCGTTAAAAAATAGTTGTAAAAAAATTCATCATCTAGAATTCTAGATCATAGCCAAACAAATATCTAGAAAAAGCAATCCAATTATCAAACAATATGAATAAAAAATTGGTAGAATTATGTGATTATCTTTTAAGTAATCGTATGAATGGGAGGTGTGAACAAATATCAGATATACATAGTAGGGAAGTATTGGCTAAATAAATGCACATTTTAAAGAGTTAATAAAGGGGTGATAGAGAAACAGTGGGTTGTTGAAGTTGACGAGTTAGCACATAGCACTTGACCATAAGGGTAGCAACCGTAAGCACCTGGAAATTCTTTTTTTTTAAAAAAAAAAAATTTTTAAACGAGTTGGAAATTGCTTTGGTTGTAGTAGTAGTGGTGGTATTATTATTATTATTATTATTATTATTATTATTTATTAAAAAAAAAGAAATAATTTAATAAATGAGATAAGAACGAAGTAAAAAATGGAGAAGAAGAATAGCAACTAGCAAGTGTGCACTTTAAATATATATATATATATATATATATATATATATATATATATATATATATATATATATATAAGCTCTTAACGAATTAATCTTCCAAGAATAATATTTTTAATAAATTCCATGAAACGTCCCTCATACTAGTAAATATATAAACCAACTTCAGTTTGTGTTGTTGAAAGCAAATTACCATCATCAGACATGGGAAATCCACTTCCATTTTGGTCCTGGAAAATCTGGTTCTCAAGCTTCTTCTTTGGGTTTTCCCTTCTCTGTATTTTAGTTTCTGGTCGGTGCCTTGAGGACCAAAAATTGCTGTTGCTCGAATTTAAGCGAGGCTTGTCTTTTGATCCTCAAACTGACTCAACTAATAAGCTACTGTCTTGGTCTTCAACAACTGATTGCTGTTCCTGGGATGGGGTCACTTGTGATCCCAGAACAGGTCATGTTATCAGCCTTGATATCAGCAGTAGCTTCATAACTGGGGGAATCAATGGCTCTAGCAGTCTGTTCGATCTTCAGCGTTTACAACATCTCAACTTGGCTAATAATAGCTTATATTCTTCCCCTTTTCCTTCAGGATTTGATAGACTTTTCAGCTTGACACATCTTAATCTTTCATATTCAGGCTTTTCTGGTCACATTCCACTGGAAATTTCATCCCTCAAGATGCTTGTATCTCTTGATCTATCGGCATCTCCCTTAGTGGCACCCATCCAACTCCGACGTGCAAATCTGGAAAAGCTTGTCAAAAACCTTACTAATCTGGAAGAGCTTTACCTTGGTGGAATCGATATCTCAGTAGCCGACTGGGGTCCAATCCTCTCAACACTCTTCAATCTTCGCATTTTGAGCTTGCCTGATTGCCATGTTGCTGGTCCAATTCACTCTTCTTTATCGAAACTCCAGCTCCTCACTCATCTCAATCTTGATGGGAACGACCTTAGTTCAGAAGTACCTGATTTCCTGACAAATTTCTCCTCTTTGCAATATTTGCACCTCAGCTCATGCGGCTTGTATGGTAGAGTTCCAGAAAAGATTTTCTTGATGCCCTCATTGTGCTTTCTTGATGTATCCGGCAATTCAAATCTCACAGGTTCTTTGCCGGAGTTTCCTCCTAGTAGCCAACTGAAAGTTATTAAGATCTCGGGGACTAGATTCTCAGGGAAATTACCTGATTCAATAAACAATCTGGCCGTTCTTGAGGATTTGGAGCTTTCAGGTTGCAGTTTCTTTGGATCCATTCCATCCTCATTTGGAAACCTTACTGAGCTGATCAATATTGATTTTTCAAGAAACAACTTCAGTGGTTCACTTCCTTCGTTTGCTTCCTCAAATAAGGTAATTAGCTTGAAATTCGCTCATAATAGTTTCACAGGTACCATACCCTTATCATATGGAGATCAGCTAATCAGTCTTCAGGTCCTTGACCTGAGAAATAATTGGCTCCAGGGAATTATCCCTAAGTCACTATATACAAAGCAGTCAATTGAGTCTTTATTGCTTGGTCAAAACAAGTTCCATGGGCAGCTGGAAAAGTTCCAGAATGCTTCTTCTTTGTCATTGAGGGAGATGGATTTCAGTCAAAATAAGCTTCAGGGTCTAGTTCCTGAGTCTATCTTTCAAATTAAAGGGCTTAATGTCCTGAGACTATCTTCTAACAACTTTAGTGGCTTCATAACCCTTGAGATGTTCAAAGACCTCAGGGAGCTTGGAACTCTTGAGTTATCCGAAAATAATTTCTCCTTCAACGTCAGTGGAAGCAATTCAAACATGTTTCCAAAAATTGGAACACTGAAACTGAGCTCTTGCAAAATAACTGAATTCCCAAATTTCTTGAGAAACCAAACCAATTTGTTCCATCTAGACCTTTCTAATAATAGAATCAAAGGAGAAATTCCTAATTGGACTTGGAATGTAGGGGATGGGAAGTTGGTCCATCTAAACCTTTCTCACAATATGCTAGAAGCATTTGAAAAACCAGGTCCCAATCTTACCTCAACCTTCTTGGCAGTTCTTGATCTTCATTCCAACATGTTGCAGGGATCCTTTCCTATCCCACCTGCTTCTATAATATTCTTGGATTACTCGGAAAACAAATTTACCACCAACATACCATATAACATTGGTAATTACATAAACTATGCTGTTTTCTTCTCCTTAGCAAGCAACAATCTTAGTGGAGGAATCCCTCTGTCATTATGTAATGCATTTGATTTGCAAGTCCTTGACCTCTCTGACAATCACCTGACTGGATCAATTCCATCTTGCCTAGTTTCTAGCAATATCTTGAAGGTGTTGAAGCTACGGAACAATGAATTTCTAGGAACGGTACCCCAGGTAATCGGGAATGAGTGCAGTTTGAGAACTCTAGACCTCAGTCAGAATCACCTAGCAGGTTCGTTACCAAAATCATTGTCAAAGTGCACAAGTTTGGAAGTACTCGATGTTGGAAAAAATCAGTTAAATGGTTCATTCCCATTTTGGCTGGAAACATTGCCCCAATTACGAGTACTAGTCTTGCAGTCCAACAACTATGATGGTTCAATTAAGGATACTCAAACTGCAAATGCCTTTGCATTGCTGCAAATAATCGACATTTCTTCTAATAACTTCAGTGGTAATTTGCCTGCTAGATGGTTTCAAAGCTGGAGGGGCATGAAGAAGCGGACAAAAGAATCACAAGAAAGCCAAATTCTTAAGTTTGTTTACCTGGAGCTAAGTAACTTGTACTACCAAGATTCAGTGACTTTGATGAACAAAGGACTATCCATGGAATTGGCAAAGATCCTAACAATCTTCACCTCCATTGACGTTTCCAACAACCAATTTGAAGGTGAGATTCCGGAAATGCTTGGAGACTTTGATGCACTCCTAGTACTCAACATGTCAAATAACAATTTCAAGGGTCAGATTCCTGCCACACTTGGAAACCTCAAGGAGCTTGGGTCATTAGACCTGTCACATAACCAGCTCTCAGGCAAGATTCCTGAAAAACTGGCCACCTTGAACTTCCTTTCAGTTTTAAAACTGTCGCAGAATCTTCTCGTGGGGGAGATACCGCGAGGCCCTCAGTTTGCTACATTCACAGCAGCTTCATTTGAAGGAAATGCAGGCCTTTGCGGCTTTCCTTTGCCTAAAGCTTGCCAAAATGCATTGCCTCCAGTTGAGCAGACTACTAAAGATAAAGAGGGCTCAGGTTCAATTTTTGACTGGGAATTTTTCTGGATTGGCTTTGGCTTTGGAGATGGAACTGGGATGGTTATAGGAATCACACTAGGAGTTGTCGTTAGCAATGAAATCATCAAGAAGAGGCGAAAAGTTCATAGAAGTATATCATCAGGGCATGCTTTGAGAAGAAATTTATGAATTTTTAAGTACCGAGTTATAATTTTGTGTGTTGTACGTCTAATGTTGCGAAATTTTGTTACTGTTTAATAAATGTTGCCATCGAATTGTTCTTTGAGAACTAAGTCTTAACTTCATGTGTTGATCCATCGAGTGTTCGTACATAGTTACTGTTTTAGAATGTTTACTTGTTCTATGTTTCTGACTCGACCATTCGGGTAATTCGATCATATACACTGATTGTATCGTATTAAAGTCGTCACACGGCAGTACTCGACTTTCATGGAAAAAATGCAAATTGAAGCAATTGAAGTCTTAATCAACAATTTTGTTTGAAGTGGGTCAGAAGAGAAAATAGAGCATCTTTTTCTTCACCAACCCACTCAAGTGCTCAACAACACATATGCTGTCCGTGCATGATAACCTAATAAGTCGCACGTTACCCAATACCCACCTACTTCCGGAGAGAATTTTTAATTTATTTCTTTCTTTCACACCAAAACTCCAATTCACCTACAAAAGTAACACAACCACAAACCTATTTACATGTCTATTAGAAAATAAAGGTTACAGTTTTAAATAGACATATTTATAATGAGTAATGATACAGCCACAAATTCTTGTACAAACTTATTTTGTACAAATTGATGTGGCATGATAAGATTGGTTGAATTAAATATTACTTGGCCCACATGATTTGTTTTTATTAATTTATATTTTCATTCAACCAATGAATTAATGCCACGCCAGTTTGTACAAAATAAGTTTGTACAAGAGTTTGTGGCTGTATTATTATTCATTTATAATATGAGGGCTTCTAAATTATAATCATTGTAACTTACATCTTTCACGTGAACCACGTAAAATTACAAGACTCGTAATTTGTGTGGTTCACATGAGAAATATAAGTTATAATAATTGTAACTTAGCATTTGCCTTATAATATACTCATGAATATAACGAGATTGATTTGCTCCTACCAATAAAATTAAGAAAAAAAATATTTTTATTTTATATTTTTCTGTGAAAGAGGAAAGAGCTCTATAAGAACTTGAATGCAATTGTTGAGGGCACCGACCGCTTACTTGAAGTGAAATTAAACATTAATTTACAATGTCGTTAAAGAATGAAAATTGAAATAACTATGAATTTTATACAAATAAACAAAATCTAAAGGGTTAGAGCAAAAAATATAAAAAAGATAGGGGCAATAATTAGAACCAAAAAGTTGGCGTATGGGTGGATTTTGTCCTCAGAGTCAAAGATCAACTACCCAAGCCACGAAGAGTAACTAAGACAAATAATAATAAAAGGTTAAAAACAATCCGCAGAATTTGACCTCTACATTTACAACAACTAACAAGTGCTTAAGAGCCAGGCAAATTAATAAATAGACTACATTCAATCAAATTGTTTGTTTTTTCGCAAAACCCAGATCCTCAAATTTCCTAAATTCATTTCATTTTCAAGCATTCTTCGCAAGGTTGAATTTTTCTCAGGTATGTTTGTCTTTTTCGAGCATTTACAATTGTTTAATGCATGGCTTTTTGTGAATTTGTGATCTGGGTATCCCCTGTTGGTTGATATTTTGATCTTTCTGCATTTTTTTTATTGGTTTTTAATTCTTTAATTCATTCTGCTCGTTCAGGATTGTAAAATTTTAATATTTTTCTTCGATTTGGATAAATTCTAATATTTGTAATGCTATTGAATCACTAGGGAGTATCAAATATATATATATATATATATATATATATATATATATATAGGCCAGTTAGTTATGGAGATATCAAGTTCTTGCCATTGGATCTGCTAGTGCTAGATGCTTTGAGCAGCTACGTTTCTTAATGCAAGACTTAGTTATAACATTGTCTTAAAACTTTCACTATATGGTTCTTGAATCTGTGTTTGTTTAAGTCAGGAATTATTATCTTTTATTGCAATTCATCAGAACAGGAGTCAACTACCTTTTGCAGGTGACTAAAGATGGTCCAGACAAGAATTGGCCTAGCTGGCCTTGCTGTCATGGGTCAAAATCTTGCTCTCAACATTGCTGAGAAAGGATTCCCAATTTCTGTTTACAATCGGACGACCTCTAAAGTTGACGAGACTGTTGAACGAGCCAAACAAGAAGGGAATCTGCCCTTATGTGGCTTCCATGATCCTGAATCCTTTGTTCATTCAATCCAGAAACCTCGTGTTATAATCATGCTTGTAAAAGCTGGTTCTCCTGTTGATCAAACAATTAAAACATTATCTGTTTACATGGAGAAAGGAGATTGTATCATTGATGGTGGTAATGAATGGTATGAGAATACTGAGAGGAGACAGAAAGCCGTGGCTGAATTGGGTCTGCTTTATCTGGGAATGGGAGTTTCAGGTGGTGAAGAGGGTGCTAGGTATGGGCCTTCTTTAATGCCTGGAGGTTCCTTTGAGGCCTACAAGCATATAGAAGATATTCTTCTTAAGGTGGCTGCTCAGGTTCCTGATAGCGGTCCTTGTGTTACTTATGTTGGTAAAGGAGGATCTGGAAACTTTGTTAAGATGATTCACAATGGTATTGAATATGGTGATATGCAGTTGATAGCAGAGGCTTATGATGTACTGAAATCAGTTGGGAAGCTCTCAAATGAAGAGCTACAACAGGTTTTCTCCGAATGGAACAAGGGGGAGCTCCTGAGCTTCTTGATTGAGATCACTGCAGATATATTTGGAATTAAGGATGACAAAGGAGATGGGTACTTGGTAGACAAGGTTTTAGATAAAACTGGCATGAAGGGTACTGGAAAGTGGACAGTCCAGCAAGCAGCTGATTTGTCAGTTGCTGCCCCCACAATAGAATCATCCTTGGATGCCAGGTTCCTAAGTGGTTTGAAGGAGGAAAGAGTTGAAGCTGCCAAAGTCTTCAGATCAAGTGGCATTGGCGATGTCCTAGCTGAGCAAACTGTTGATAAGGAAAAGTTGATTGATGACGTGAGACAAGCACTCTATGCATCCAAAATATGCAGCTATGCCCAGGGAATGAACTTGATACGTGCAAAGAGCATTGAGAAGGGGTGGGACTTGAAACTTGGGGAGCTGACTAGGATTTGGAAGGGGGGTTGCATTATTCGTGCTATATTCTTGGACCGTATTAAGAAGGCCTATGACAGAAACCCAGATCTGGCCAATCTTCTTGTCGATCCAGAGTTTGCAAAGGAGATTATAGAACGACAATCTGCTTGGCGTAGAGTTGTCTGCCTTGCTATCAATTCAGGCATTAGTACTCCTGGTATGTCCTCCAGCCTTGCTTATTTTGACACATACAGGAGAGAGAGGCTGCCTGCTAATTTGGTTCAGGCTCAAAGAGATTACTTTGGAGCTCATACCTATGAGAGGGTTGACATATCTGGATCCTTCCATACTGAATGGTTCAAGATTGCTAAACAGTCAAAGATCTGATTTGAACTTTCTTTTGTTGTATCTTGCCTCAATGAACCACTATTATTGAACCCAATAATGTTCATTGACTGAAACTATAATTATTTTCTTTTAATTATTCTGGACAATTGTTAAATCTTAAGTTTTATTTTCATTTGATTTTCGAATATACCCTCTATCCTTGCTTTTTCTTAATTTTTCTCCCTTCTGAAATGTTGTGATCAGTACACTTCTGATGTCAAGAAAATTGGGTGAAATTGACTGCTGTATTGTCCAATTAGTGCATGTGCCCTTCACTTGGTGAATTCATTGTCTGATCTTACTGAATTTATTTTATAATTATGAGGAAATTGGCAATGGCCGTGTGGGGAACCTGATTGGTATGTCTTTAGCCTTATATGACTTTTTAGACAGTACAACATGAGCTGAAATGTTTCACTGATATTGAGAAAATTGGGCTAGGAGTCTTGTACAATTTTGAAGCCTTCTTATGTGCTTTGTTCTAAGTTTTGGCCCCTTCCCCAGAAGGGAAAAAAAGAGTAAGTTTTGGTGAATCGCAAATATTTGGGGTAAACATATAATAAACTTTGTTGGCTTCTATTCTTTGTCCTCTTTGTTGATCTCTCTTCCTTTTTCCTTTTTCCTTTTTCTCTCAAGTAACAATTCTTGCATGAGATTCTATTTCTTGTACTGCCATAATTAATAAGTGCTTGTTCTATAATCATGCTTGTTGAATGATAATACACAATTCAGTGTCTATAGTAGACAGAATGAAGATCTAGGAACGTGCATGCTTGCTTGGATAGTCAACAGACGGCAGTTTTTGTAGGCTGTTGAAACTTTATGGAATTCATTCTCAATCTTTCTGATATCACTTAGAATTATGGGCCTTCGTACGAATCTCATCGTAACTTCGGTTAGTGGAATGAGCCATCTCTACCATCTTGCCTACTATTTATTGCTTCTAATCCTTCCTTAGATTTGCTTTGCTGGTATTATTTTTGAAGACGTACAATGATATTCTTTGCCAGCTTACCATGAAGTAATATTAGAGAAAAATCATATTTGGATAAAATTTAGATTTCAAATGTACTTTTTGTGCCCATTTGATTGCCATTTGTTTGCCCTTTTTTCCTTTTTCAATCGAGCAAAATGTGATGGCAATCATTATTTGTGAAATTTGTAAAATCTTCCTTCCTTACCAGGTCCTCTTTATCTAAGACATTTTCATGCCAGCATAATGTAGTTGTTATGTCTCTGTTGTCAGTTGTCTGCTTTCTAAATGTTGATTCTATGGCTGCTGATTTTGAGGAAACATAAGAGTTCTTAAACCATTTAGCTTTTTGACGAGGGCAATCAAAGAGGCAATCTTTCTTTACAGAAAGCATAATTTAAATACTATCATGTTTCTAGTTATTGTCAATCCGCCCAAGTTCAAGTTTCAATACTTTTTCCACCCTTTATCTGCTCCATTATTTAAGAACTAGCCGGGGGAGAGTAAGTAAAAATGCTCTGATTGAGCCCTATTGAACATCCTAAAGGATCCAAAAAGCCTAGCATAGATTTTTATCAGAGGTGGTGAACTCAAAATATTTAGATACTCCTAACTCGAACATAACCAGAATCGACAATGACTTACCATGTTAAATTTTGTATATCTAGTCCTGGCATTGATACTGTAAATTGTACTAAATGTTTGGAGAGATTATATAATACCGTAAAATTGGCAAATCTCCTCTGTAGTCTTAACTTCTGCTCTGATGACGTGCCACCTTTCTTAGACAAGGCATGAAGAACGTGCTTGAAATACAAGACCAGATCTGCACGTTTATGGAGACAACAACGACTATAGTTGAAAGCACATATAATGTCTCTTGCAGACAGTGAAGAGTTCCTCTTAGTGCAGTTATCAACTCTAGATGCCGTGAAGCTGTCTTGCACAGCAGATTCTATTGTTGAAGTCTCCAAAGTATTATCACATTCCTCTAGACTAATATTTCTTACAAGCTTTTGAGGCTCATATCTCACAAGTTTTGCCTCAAGAGGTTGCAAAACATTGCCATGAAAGAGGGATATTCTGGAATACCCATCAGCTAAACCCGATAGTCTGCTGAGAGCATCCCTGATTCTAACAAAAACTAAAATTCATAGCGAAAAGAATTTCAGAACATCAAACATCAAATTCTAAGGATGCTCGGTACACAAAACTACTTCCTGAGACTTCTCGAACTGGTACAGGAGAATAATCAATTGTGTGGAGGTGATTAAATAGTTGGGCACAAGGTTGATTAATAAAAATAGTTGAATTACCGGTTTCAGTCCTTGAAATTCGACTAAGTCTCCATTTTCTGAGAGTAAGATTTGAATAATTGAATTATGCAGTCTATGTTTCCTATTTCAAGACAACAGTAAAAAGAAATATTATTGCAGAAACCACACAGTTCTTGGTACGCTTTTCTAGTACAAGATAACTATGAAGTCGTGCATATGGTTGCAGTAAAAATACACGCAAGAAGATGCTGTACATGCTCCAGCCCATATGTCTTTGTGAAAATATGTTCATTCTTTATTGAAATATTTTACATCTAGGAACTGAACAAGATCTGACAAATCAACTTTTTATTTCCCCATCTATTTGGATTTCCTCACCTTCGCTCCACTTTGAGTTTGACTTGCAGCAATTTTTGCTTTAAGCACATGCTGCTCATCCCTTTCTACTTTGATTCTGCTTTCATCTCTCTCTGTCTTCTGTTTGTGAAGTTTTTGCTTTGAGTACTTACCGGTTGCATGCTTGTCAAGGCTTGGCTTACTGCTATCCAATGGAAGCTCTTGATAACTTGGCCCAGAAGACGCATCTGATGCCATCGAATCATCACTCTTATCATCATCATCATCATCATCCCCAGGACGATCATCATTGTTGCTGGCAAATTTTTGCTTGTAAGTACCGCTATCATCATCATCATCTTCACAGTTATCATTTTCATGGGCAGGGGAGCCAATATACATTGTCCACCCTGACGCGCTGCTACTACATTCTTCTTTACAGCCAAGGATCTTAGAAGGCTCCATTAGAGTATCTAGATTAGCAGGATAGAACTGAAAACACTGTAATTGAAAATCATTACTCAACAGGAGATGAAAAGCCAAGTGTTAGCTTCCCTTAGGTGAGAAAATTGACGGGTATTTCTGTGACAACTAACAATGTTAAAATTTCATTACCTGGGAATTGGACATGTATCTTTGTGTCTCTATGTAGAGTCTTGCCCAACAACATGCAGCATTCCACACTCAGGACAAAAGAACACATCCATCACACAACACTCATACATACAAACAACCTTCATTATTGAATTGGCATAGTAAATTTTTGCCACCTCGAAATCCTATCTCCATTGATTCTTTGCATTTAAGCACTAGATGACAAGAATTTGGAGATAAAAAGGCCAGCACATCACATAAATTTGGTTAAAAATCTTTGTTCTTGCGTTTGAAAACTACTGGAGAAACTCCTTTGGTCAAATTTGGACTTTTACCAGAAAATACAACCCGCCTTTACTTCTCTGTCTCTCTCATAAATAAAAAATGCAGCTGCTTTTAAGGTGGAAAATCAGATGAACCCCACTCAACAAACAGGAAGGAATATGACACCTATTTTCTTAAATGAATTACAAATGCACTCTTCACCGTTCCTTTAATTTTCACACGGTCAGTTCTGTGTGCAGTCACCAACCGAGGACAGCTTTTTTCCTGTAAAATTTGCAGAATCCAACTGGGTTTTGGCATTTTGTATCTGCTTCCATATTACTTCTCTGCACAGTCTCTCCATAAAGCTGGCTTCTATTTCCTGTGTTATCAGGGGAAGCTTGTAACTATTTAACAATAACTTTCTCACTCCATTGCTAATTACAGAAATCACAAAATACTGTGAACTTGTGGAGGGTCCATATGATTGAGAGACTTGAGCAATTTTATCCATCAGTAGGTAAGCTAGGCTTATTCTTATGTTTCCTTTCCTATGACTCATCATCTGTTTTGGCCAAACAATTCATTGTTTTTGTATCTTTCTTCTTCTTTTGATTGATATGTATCGGGAACTCACTTTCTTTTGCTTAAGGGCTCCATCTGCATATGTATTTATCTAAAGTTTCCCGTAATAATTAGATAAGATGTCCTAAATTTGGAAATTTGTTTCATCACTTGCTTTTGTTCGTTTCTGTTTGCTACATGAGACAAAACTGATATGCCCATCATCAAGATTTAGATTTACTGCTGTTTTTTTCCGATGAACATTGCTCTTGTGGGCTTAGTTTGCAAATCTTATAGTTGCCCTTTGCAATGATAAAAAGTTGTATGAAGTTTCAAGTTAGTGTTGGAATGATTACTTTATTTTGTCGAAAAAAGTTTGACAATCTTAAGCATAATCACATGATGTGTTTGGCGTTTCACAAAAATGACAAACTTTAGAAATGCTGGAATAGACAGTTACTTACAATTATTTTATGATGATGATGTGATTCATCTTTACAAGTAATGCATGTACGGACCCAGGAGACATTATTTCAATGAAATTAATTGATCAATAGGTATTGACAATCATTAATTGGCTTCGCCTTGTTAGGTTAGTTTTTGTATGTCTCAAAGAAAATGTACACAGCATGGGCATGGCCCCTTCATTAACTGGTGCAAGACAGGAGACATCTGTGTCTCTATATGTCTTTTACTAATTGTATGATTAAATAATTATAATTATTTTGAATAATTATAAAGCATTCAAAGGATTAAGAGGGCATACTTGAGATTGGAGTGCCAAGTGTCCTGGAAGCCTCTAGGTTTCAAAAGAATATGCAAGGTGAATAAATTAAAAAAGGAAAATTATTATTCGTATACCCTATATTTGCTCTGTTATTAAAAATACTATAACACTTTGATGGTGTATCAATCGTCCACCTTTAGTTGACAAAATGTATCAGCTGACCACCAAACCGTTAGTTGCCGTTTGAAAGTTAACGGAATTATAGTGAATTGGCGATTTTACCCTTAAAAATTATCACTTCTATAATCTTAAATTCTCTTTTTATCACTTGTATATCCTTAAATTATCACTTGTATCATATGAAAAGACCAAATTACCCTTTTGACGTCATCATACTTAAACGGTAATTAACGATTTGGTGGTCAGCTGATACATTTTGTTAACTTAGGGTGGACGATTGATACACTCTCAAAATATTGTAGTATTTTTGATAATGAAGTAAACTAAGGGTATACGAATGATAATTTCCCTTAAAAAAAATTGTTATGCATTTTCACTTGCGCATGTTCTTTGGTTCCATACTCCCATTTGACTTTGTCATATTTCTGATCTGTGAACAGTTGGTAGCCCATCGACAGATCAAGATCCAAGTATTTTATGAGAAAACTCCAGTAACTAGTATTGTTAAACGATCACCATCAAGCATCTTATGCAGTTAATTTATAAAAAAATTTGGTCAAGAATATCCATCTGTATTTCATTTATCAAGTTTTTAAAATGAAAACACATTATATGGTGATCAAATTAGATTGTCTTTCTTCCTGGGTAAAATCTCGAATGAAAGTGTTCAATGGCCATCCCATTAAACTTGGATGGGCTCTCAAAACCAAAAAAGGAAAATACTAAAAACATCAAATGAAGCTTTCCATTTCCACTCTTTTTGGTTACTTATTATTCAACAACATTGGAGATGGTTCCCAAGTGCTTGGCCTATTGTTTTGCACCCATTCAACACTTGTGCCTCAACCTCATCTCTTCTTCAGTCCTCACTATTGCTACCGAAACAAATGGAAACTTTAATTGCTTTTTACTTTTAGATTTTATCTAAAATTAGATAGATAATCATTTTTTAATCTATATTAACTATTTTATTACTGAGTAGATCTTTTGCAAAAATAAAATTAAAAAAACTTCGCACTTCATCTGTTTAAGACATAAATTAACCTTTTTTTTTATTTTTTGTAGTTTGAGTAATACTATCCTTACAAAATTGTTCCAATAAATGTGTTATATAGTGACTCTTTATCTCTCATATTGTATGATTGTTCACTAATTTGTTATAATGTTACATTACAATATATGACAACTTCATTTTAATAAACCGATTCTATTAAAAAATATATAAAAACTCTAATATAATACAATATACAAAAAAAAATTCCAATATACTATAATTCAGAAATTTTAATCATTTAGGGGCATTATTGTTGAAACGAGAATCTTTCTACTGCAAAAGTTAAAAAAAAAAATTGAAATAAGGATAGTTTTGTCAACAGACCAAAAATTTGGGCCAATTCTGTAAAACTATTTTTCTTATTACTTCATTTTGGTCATAAATTATTTTTTTATCAAAATCACGAAGTGGACTCTAACTGTTGGAGGAATCTTTAAATTTATACCACAACTCAATTGTGAGAAGGACCTTTAAATATAAATTACAATTTAGATTAATCTCCGCTTGCACGAATCAACCCGTAAAAAATAAAGTACTGACTAAAGTTAAAGTTATGATTCTATAAGAGAATATGATTTGAACCTTGACCTTTTTTAAAAAGTGAAAGTGTCTTAAAAAGTGAAAGTGTCCAGCCACTCAAACCTATAATTTTTGTCATAAAATTTTAATTATTTATAGCTATTATTCATGCCGCGTGGCAAGTCAACAAGGAAGAATGGGCTTCACACAGTCTGGACTCTGGATATCACATGGTACCATGAGTTGTAGGCAGTTCACAATTTCACCCTTCTAGTACGATCTGCGAAGTACGAACTACGAACCATGATGAACGTGCAGCACAGATGGGTCAACTACCAGGTATCAAGGAAGAGGGGCAAAATCGTCATTCCATCACTCCCAGCTCGAATCTAACGAAAGTCTCTTTCTTGTCCACCTACAATGAAGAAGGAGTACAAAAAACTGAAAAACTCAGTCCACATCGCGCACACAAACTAATCTCTGCCTGAACCATTTACTCCTCCCTGGTGATCCGCCAAAATTTCCTCTTTCTGCCACCACTAGACAATTTGAAGGATCATCGCAAATGGGTTTCGTTGAATTAGTGAAATCTGTTAACTGGGAGCAAGAATCGTACCCAGCTTATGAGGATTTTGCTGTTCTTCCTCTCTTCGCTCTTTACTTTCCCTCCGTTCGATTCTTTCTTGAAAAATTCGTATTCGAGGTACTTCTTTTCAACTTCTTTTCGTCTTCTTTTTTCCTTTTCTTTTTATTTCTTTGTATGTTGTTTATTGCTTTGTTGAGGTTTGACTTTTATTACTTTATTGAGGTTTGACTTTCAACTTGTCGGATTAGTAGTAGCTAGTTTGTTTTGTTTTATTAGGGCATTTGATCGACCTGTACATAATTTGCGGTTCTCTATGATGCGTTGTGCTCTTTTCGTGTGTTGATTGGACGGAATAGCGTTTTATGAGCAGTAGTGAATGTTAAGTTATTTTTATGGTTTGAAAAAGTATGTCTTGATTTAAATCAGAGTTTGGTTCACTTGTATTCTCATATATTGGCTTATTGGATGTTAGAGAGGTTAAGATCTAATATTAAAAGATTCTCTGGGTTAATCATGAGAGGGGTAGTGTTTCAAATGATTTGTTTTACTCAGATTAGATAGAAGGGGCCATTTTGTATTGGATTTGGTGATTCAATGTGAATATCACTCATCTTATACCTTTCGATTGGAAACATCTCCACTCCTTAGTGCAATGACGCTGATGTCTAGATTCATGTACTTTCCGTGGAACCCACCTTTAAGGATTTTCTTAATACAGGTGTTAGAGTGTGAAAGTAGTTTCCAGTCTTGAACCCAATGCATACTGAAGTGACGTTCAGGGATTAGTATCAAAAGAAGAAAGACATATTCACCTTCTTGCTTTGGAAGTGTCTTATTGGTGTCTTGCCATGGAAATGTGATTGGTTGCCAAGACTTATAAATGGTTGCCACTTTATGATGGTGGTTAGTTATCATTCAAGCTCCAGCATTGGCTGATGATTCAGTTTACATATTTCAAACTTAATAACTCTTACAGGGCTTTGCCTGAATTTCTATGTTGTACGGAATAGTATTGTTGATGATTTGGTACATGAAAAACAATAAGACCATAGTGTGAGTTTAGCAGAAGTGAAGCATACAAGGATGCAGAGTAGAAAAGAGAAATATCATCGTTAGCTTCTTGTAAACATCTAAGCTATTGATAAAGCAAATTTCAAACACTAACTAAAAGAACTGACTTTTCTTGCTCCACTTACGTCTCTCTTCAATTATAGGGTATGTTGTCAGATGCCAGGTGACATTGTTGAATTTTGGCATTTTTGACTATCTTGTTGTGTAAGTTTTGGATAAAGATATAGCTACCTACTAATCTAGATTCTTCTATCAGTCTCTAGCTGATTTTATATATCTTTATCTATGCATGTGATATGTAGCAACTTTCGTTTTCGTCTTTTAGTTTCCTGCCGTGTTTAGGTGTTGAGAGGGATGCTAACCCAAAATAGTTAGTAGGATCTTCCAAATTGAGGGCTAACCTAAAATAGTTAGTAAGATCCTCCAAATTGCGGACATCGTTACTCATTTATGCAAATGGTGAAGATTAATAGCGAGTGTGGATACGTACGTATGTTAAGTGTTAATTACTTTTAATTGCTTGAATTTTCTTCCCAACGACTACTATATAACAAATGCAGTTGTATATGTATGTGTTAAAGAAACAAATTGTGGATGTGACTTCTTTTTCCTTGTGGGCATGTTCTATGGTCCCTTTTCCATATATTCAAATCCTCTAAGCTTTCATATTTCTTCAAACAATTTATTATGACTGACTGAAATGTATTTGTAACAGAAAGTTGCGAAGCGATGGATATTTGGCAAGGGGCATCATATGTTGGATTTCAAGACAAGCGAGAGAAAAAAAAAGATTAGGAAATTTAATGAGTCAGCTTGGAAATGCGTGTATTTTCTTACAGCAGAGCTTCTGGCTCTCTCTGTAACATATGATGAGCCTTGGTTTAAGAACACTAGATGCTTTTGGGTGGGCCCGGGAAATCAGGTGTGGCCGGATCAAAAGATTAAGTAAGGTTTTTTTTTTTTCCGTTCTGATTTTTATGTCAAGTTCTTGTTGGTGTTTTGTTAATTTTATTTATTGCTTAACTATTTCCTTGCAAATAAGCTTTTTAAACGATTTGTTGATCTCTGCTTTATTACTCAATTGAGAAAGAACTGAATTTTTTTACAGGTTGAAATTGAAAGGGGTATATATGTATGCTGCTGGATTTTACACCTACTCTATATTTGCTCTCATGTTCTGGGAAACAAGGCGTGCTGACTTTGGGGTGTCGATGGGCCATCATGTTGCCACTGTTATCCTCATTGTGCTGTCATACATTTTTAGGTTTGCTCTGATACAATTCTGTTACTGCTTGCTCTTCTTTTGGTTGTTAACACTTAGGAAGTG
>NW_006262274.1:20097751-20129211 GCF_000493195.1 Citrus x clementina | reverse complement strand
GTTATCACCATAATATTAATGCCTATATATAAAACAGGTCCTATTTGGATCCAATTAAACATTTTTAAATATTTCACCAACAGATTGATATCTTAAACAGTGATTTGTTAACTTCCCCCAGGTGGCCCCCGCGGGGGGGGGCACCATAATGTTGTTAATGCCTACACAGAAAACAGATCCCATCTGGATCCAATTAAACACGTTAGTATATTTTACCAATAGATTGATATCTTAAGCAGTGATTTGTAATATATCAAAAAATAAATAAATAAAAACAGTAATTTTTAGTCTATTACATCTGTCTTGTGCAGATTTGCTCGTGTTGGCTCAGTTGTTTTAGCACTTCATGATGCCAGTGATGTGTTTTTGGAGATTGGGAAGATGTCCAAGTACATTGGCGCTGAAGGGATTGCTAGCTTGTCCTTTATTCTCTTTGTTTTGTCATGGATCTTACTCCGCCTTATTTACTACCCTTTCTGGATTCTCTGGAGTACAAGGTCTGTGAAATTTGATACCTAATTTGTGTTTGCGACCCATTTTTCTTTATGAGCTCCTACATGTTCATCTTTGGTACGTCTTAACATTGAATTGCTTACTTAAAAAAAAAAATTAAAAACTAAAAAACTGAATTGCTTTAGCCAACCTTAAATTGATATCAAAGATCTTATGATCTGTACTTCTTGGATGAATACTGATATCCAACTTGGCAACTCCAGATTTTGATACCCTTGAAGGTTATCCCTTGTGATTTGCTACCAGTGTGGTGACGGTGGAAACATTTTTTTTTTCTTTTGGGGATGGGGCCGTGGGTCCTGTCGACACAGCAAATATTTTGCTCCAGTCTCTTGGAAATCTGTTAATTTATGCAGATAGTGCTGAGCTCTGCTGAATAGATGAGTTTATTAGCCTCATTAGTCATTACCTTGGTTTCTAATAAGCAAAGAAAAATTTTGCTCCTCTGACTTCTTGTGTAAACTGGATAAAATATGAGGATTGAAGTAAATACACTTTCTTTCATCTCTCCATTTATTCGTTAATATCTTTTTCTGCTTTTTCTCTACATTGGCAGCTATGAAGTCATCCTGACCTTGGACAAGAAAAAACATCCTGTGGATGGACCGATATACTACTATGTATTCAATACTCTACTATTTTGTTTGCTTGTTCTTCACATTTACTGGTGGGTATTGATATACCGGATGCTTGTTAAACAAGTCCAAGCAAGGGGAAGAGTTAGTGAAGATGTTCGATCAGGTGATTAAATAATTTTGTTCCTTGGATGGTTTTTTATGTTGCAGATGGATTTCATATTTGCAGTCTACAAACAAGTCTTTTTCGATATATATATACATGGAGAAAATTAGAAAATATTGACAAGAGTTCATGGGAGGGTTAGCAATCATTTCAACTTAAAAGGAAACACTCAGTTGAGAGGTGTTGGAGCATCACAGTAGATGATATTTACTTATTTAGTATCTGAGTTTGCTAAAACTCTTTAGTTTGTTTTCTGGCATTTACCTGATCTCTTTTTCTTTTTTCTTTTTTGGTTCCTTTCATTATTCCGTGCAGACTCTGAGAGTGACAATGAACACGAAGATTGATCGGGAAACAATAATTACAACCAGTGCATGACTCCTTCACAGGTAGTATGAGGTTTTATGGAAGCCATTTTGACATCCATGGATGGCAACAAATTGCTCCGTTTTGTTTTAAATTGAATTAGATCAAAGCCACTAGGCTTTCTAAAGCCTAGTGGTTAGAACCCATACTTCACAATTGTGAGGTCATGGGTTCGAGCCTCAATTTGAGTGAAGGCAGTCTTCTCCCTTTTGAAATGTGAGTGGAGTAGACGTCTCTCGAATATTAGAGAGGGTAAAAATCTGGGCGGGTTTCATAAGAATTGATGTAAACTAGTTTCAGTAATAGTCTGATTTGTAAATATCAGTTGTAATCTCATGTAATATGAGTTGTACTCTTGAGCAAAAATCTCATATAATAAAAAAAAAATTGAATTAGATCAGAAGATGCTTGAGCTTGGAATATCTTATACTTACCACACATGCATTCTAATTTGCATTTCATAGCATTTTAGGGAAGAGAATTAGATATTGGTCCAAATTTCTGTATTTGTCCACTTGTAATGCATTGTTTCGTAGATTGACTCAAGTAAAAACATCCTATTCTGCCATGTCTCATGCAGGTATGGAGCAGCCACGAATTACATGTTTCATGGTACTCTTGGTGAAGGCGAAATTCTTGTTAGCTGAAGAATTCCCTTAGAATTGATGGGATTGTATATTGATTTTTTAAAGATCAAGTGTAGAGAAAGGAAGAAAACAATAGCAACTTGGAGAGTACAATTGTTAGAATGAGATTTTGGTCCCATGCACTTCACCACCTTAGATTTATACATACCCAACGACCAACGTTCTATTGTGGGTTAAAAAAAAAAAAAGGTGTATAGAAACTTGGTAAACTGTAATACTTGGGTCTGTCTGGTGCCTGGTGTGAGGATTGGTGGGATGCATTCAATTCTTTTGTAACCGAGGAACCTTGGTTCATAGTTGTGGTCTTTCATCATGATTTCGAGTATTCATCGTTGAACTGCTGCTGCTGCTGCTGCTGCTGTTTAATGTAACTTTTCTGAGTTTAATTATTCGAACACTTAGCATGAATCTTACTTAAAACTGTAATAAGCTAATTCTTCTTCTGATTTATTATTATTATTTTATTTGGAAGAAGTATCATTGTCTTGTGGATTGATTGTGAAAGCCAGAACCAAAACGATTTGATCAGAAAATTCATTTGCATATAAAGGGGTTTGTAATGGGATGTGATCATCAGATACCGAGGGAACTGAATTATATATTACAAATAATTGTTAAATTTTGAAAACTGCC
The DNA here is from genome assembly GCF_000493195.1 of Citrus x clementina. Taxonomy (NCBI): domain Eukaryota; kingdom Viridiplantae; phylum Streptophyta; class Magnoliopsida; order Sapindales; family Rutaceae; genus Citrus; species Citrus x clementina. The sequence continues at coordinate 20,126,311 of NW_006262274.1, read as the reverse complement.
TAGTATCTGTTTCTGCAAGGTTGGGCTTCTTGTTTAACAAGTGTGATTTGCGTCAAAACGGCGTCGTTGCGGTTCTCCAAATTTAAAAGAAAAAATTGACACTGGCGAAAGTTTCAGTTGTTTATTGCATGCGCCACAGTTCTTAACTTCGCCGCCAAGACGCCCATTCTCAAAACGCAGCGCATTAATCCAAGAGAAGAGAAACGTCGCACGATCTGTAAATTGTAATTCGTAAGTTCCATTGTCACGCATGATATTCGTGTGGTAGTAGTCGTACAATATCAATTCAAATTAATTATCATCCATGAACATGATGAATTGGCTTAATTTTCTAAACTATTTATTAAACAAAAATAAATAAATAAATAACTCTCAGTTTCAACGCGTGAAACAATTTCTCTCCAAGTAAGCTCTCTTTGTATCTCCTCTCTCACTTGCCACAATTGATATCTTTGATGCTGTATAATTTTATATTTTTCGAAGCTATTGATCTCATATTGTGATCTAATTTTCATGGGGTTCGATTAACAGTGAGTGTTACCCTAGACCTGCAGCGTGCTGCTGCAGGCAGAGCTTCAAAATTTTAACTCTAGCTTATACTATTCTCGTTTTATTATTGCTAAGTCCTGTGTAAAATCAAAGTGAAAACCTACTTGTGTTGAATCACGAAACAATGATTTTAACTTTTTGAAGTTCTTAAGAGTTAATTGAAAAATCTTGTTTGCTTAAATTGATATCACTTCATTGTTACATGTGAAGTACTCATTCTTGAGAGTTTACTATTATTCAGATTTGTCTATGTTTGAGCATGAATTGAACTTCGCTTGAATTTGTGCACTTATTTCAACTTGTTTGCGCGTCCTTTGTTTGAACTTTTCATGTTCTCCTATGCGAATGCATTGGATTCAATATCTCTTCAAGTTGCTTCCAATAAAGCTACATGCCGTACGTAGGAGAAAAAGCATTCGGATTTTACTGCTAAGTCTAATGAGTTAAAAAAAAAAAAAGCTTTATGTGCCTCTTTTTACTTTAAAAACTATGTTAGTTGTTGTAATGTGATGTTTCTGTAGTCTGCTATCAGTTGCATTTCAATGTGTGAATTCATTTGTCCAATTTTAATTTACCTATAGATTTGGGGTATTTTTGGATTGTTTTAATGAATTTTGGTATCAAGCTATTTGGAAGTGTCTAATTGGACAATCAAGCTGATGGTGTTTTTATTTAATGTCACCGCTGTGCAAGTTTACTTATTTATGTCATCCAAGATGCTGTACGACTAATATAATCTTCATTCTGCATGATGTTTTAGCAAGTTCAATGTTAGAAAGTGATCATTTTGGTTCATACACCAAAACTCATGTCTATTAATTACGCTTCAATAAGACGGGGTTAATGGTTACAATTAACCATCCATCTTAAATACTGATATTCTGAATTATCTGTAGATTAACTTGGTGGAATGAGTGTTAAACCTGATCAGCATTGTCTTCAGCGACTTAATTTTCGGAGATAAGAAACTGATAACATGTATACTTGTGTGTATTGGCAGGTTGCTGAATTTGGATTAAGAATAGACAATGGAAGATGTCCTGACTGAGATTCCTCCACCATCAAGGTTCTTCCAGGAAGATCTCAACAATTTTACGCCTCCATTGCCGCCTCTTCCTTCTCCTTTTCTTTTGTTCTCTAATCCTAAGCTTGATGCACCTCTTCGCCCTACTCTCCTCATTGTCGCAATATCTTCTCCATCACTCTCTGTGTTCCACCATTTATCCTCTAAAACCCTAATTGGAAGTCTCATCCTCCCTGAGATCCCCTTCTCCGGAAACTCTATTGAACCCTCCCTTACAGACAAATCCTGCAATATCTATGCCGTGAATGATGTGGATGGTAGGATTCTTGTTGTTTCTGTTCAGTGCTCTGTTGCCGCAGAGAGATCTCATGCAGTTGCAAAGGTGCTAATAGGTGAAGAAATAATTCCTGAGAGGGTTCTGATCCTTGATTCAATTCAGAACCGGAACTTCCGGGGTAAGCTCCCTCCAGATGAGACGTTTGCTTTCAAGCTGGAGACATCAGCTGCAAGAAAGGAAGGACCATCATTGCTAAAGGATGTGGACTATTTCCCATCTGGAAGTATGGTTGATGGCTTACCTGCTGCTCTGTTGAGTCGATGCCAACTGAAGAACATCAAGGGAACTCTTTGTGTGTCGTGGCCTGAATTTGGTGGTTCAGCAGTGCCCTTCATTCAATCTCTACTGCAGAAGAATGTGCTGCCAGGCATGGATTTCGGCTTAAATAATGGTGAGGATGGCTATTCATGGTTTAGCCAGAATAGGAATCGTCCATTTGATTCTGAACTGTATACCTAATGTATTAGGTTTGAGATGCTTGTTATATTGCCTCTGTCCTTTTCAAATGTACTCTGGACAATTTTCCCCTTTTGTGCCATTAAAAATTTTTAAAAGAGATCGTGATTGAGGATGAATCTTTTTTTTTTTTTTTTTTGCTTATTTGAATGCCATGATTTTTGTTGCCTGCGGACATTTTCTAGTGAGGGTATCTTCATTTTAGCAAATTGAGTAGACCACTAACAAAAAAAAAAAGACAGTCTCGGATGTATTGAAATATGTAAGTTTTTGTATTCTAAAAGTGTATCCTACTCTCATTAAAGAATTACTCTATACGTGTGTGTGTGTGTGTGTGTGGAGTCTGAAAGTTAGTGCAAAGATTAGTTCGTAGGACGAAATCTTGGATCAGTTTACCAATTCTTTCAGGTATTGAACTTGAAGTGGCAATGCCCAGGCTGTTCAAGGTCGGGTACTCTTTTCAGTCTTTGACAGTCATAGTGGTCGGCCGCATTCTGGGTCATGGTTAGGATTGCCCGACTATAGGAGATCATATCCCTTTTGTATTTTGTGTTCTTTTTTTTTTTAATTATTATTTAAAAAACGCCTAGATCTAGTGGTCATTCCAATGAGAGAAAGTCAAACTGAATATGAAATTTGCAGATGCTGGATTATTAATAATACTTCCATAACACGTGATAAATATCTTGCACTTCACGATCATGACTCAACACAATTTTGCATCCATTCTAGATATTCTTCTTGTATAAAAGCAACTGATAATGAATATGCAAGAAACGGATATTCATTCTTGCTCGTAAAAGTCATTAAGAAAGGAAAAATATATAGTGCTAGAAATCTTACGCCTGAGTTTGATAGAGTGAATGTATTTTGCGAAACAAGTTAGTTCTACCTAATCTGTCCAAATTAGACCATCCAACATGTAAAGTCCATGTCAAACATAATAATCATTCTAGTTATAAAACAATAATGGACTCTGATTTATATGCTTTGATAATGCCTTTGTGAAAACGAAGTTCAAATTAAAAAAATTGAAGAGTAAAAAGGAGGCGCAAACGACAATTAGCTGTTATATTGGATTTAGGTTTGGTGACTTGCCTCAATCTTATCAGCAATTAAACAAATGAAAGAACAGCATCGATCACGTCTTATGAAAGCTTTGTGTCTCAGTGTCATTTCGTTTTATTTGGGTGTAGGAGAAACATTAGTTGCATTAGTTGCATCCTCTATTGACTTATGAGACATATCCATACGAAACACTCAAGACATGTCCATACGAAATACTCAAACGGCCATGCAAATAATTCTACACTCTTTTCACTTATATATAATTTCTCAGTCCCACCTCTCGCTCCCACTCTGAACTGAATCTATTCTATCATTCAAGAAAAGCCAGAAAAAGAACCAGCAACAGCAATGGCAAATTCTCTTCATCATCCTAGGCTTCCAATTTTGCAATTTTTGCTTTTGGTTTTCTCAAGTTTTATCCCCCGGTTGCATGCAAGTGAACCTTATTTGACGTTGGATTACTATGCAAAGACTTGCCCGACTGCGTTCGAGATTGTGAGAAAAGAAATGGAATGTGCTGTGCTTTCGGATCCGCGCAACGCCGCCCTTATAGTCCGACTACACTTCCATGATTGCTTTGTACAGGTTCACATATTTAGCTGCACTGTTTGCTTAAACTAATTACGTTAAACTGTGGGTTAAGCACTCATATTAGCTAGCAGTATATTGTTGAAACTTATACAGATATCTGCATGCAGGGATGTGACGGGTCAGTTTTACTAGACGATACTATCGACTTACAAGGAGAAAAAAAGGCTTCTATTAACAGAAACGCCCTGAAAGGTTTTAGGATTATAGACAGGATCAAGAACAAGATCGAATCCGATTGCCCTGGAATCGTCTCTTGTGCAGATATTCTCACCATTGCTGCTAGAGACGCAATCATTCTGGTAATATATATACAATGAAAATTTACTCTTATGCGTTATCTTTCTCTTCTCAGATTTAGATTTAGTGCTAATCTTTTTACGAGGATGTAATTGCTGGTCATTAGATGAAGTTATATATTTAATATATCTGTATACTTTTATAAGTTCAAACATGGTATAAAATTTTTAACAGATCAGAACAGGTCATAAAAGCACTGAATCCAAACTCAAAGTCCTTTGTGGAACACAAAAATAATATATACGTTCATCTGTTTTGAATTGATGGAATTGTAATGTCCAGGTTGGTGGACCTTATTGGGATGTTCCAGTGGGAAGAAAGGACTCTAAAACTGCAAGCTATGCATTAGCAGACTCGAATCTGCCCAGTCCAGATGAGGGCCTCCTCTCTATTATTTCTAAGTTTCATTATCAAGGCCTATCTGTCACCGATATGGTGGCTCTTTCAGGTAAGCTACATATGATTCTCACAATAATGGGACCATTCAATGAAATCATGTCACGCGTATTTCATGTATACATTGTAATAAGAACTTATTGGATGAGCGCAGCATGACTTTTTTGGTTGAAACACTGCATGATTAATTTCTCAAGTGAATGCACAGGGGCTCACACCATTGGAATGGCACGCTGTGTGAATTACCGTAAGAGAATTTATGGAGACTACAGGGTAACTTCAGGCATAAATCCATTATCCGAGACACATCTCAGCGTGTTGAAATCAATATGTCCACCCATTGGAAGTGACAATAACGAAACAGCAATGGATTATGAGACACCAAATCTTTTCGACAATTCCTTTTACCAGATACTTCTGCAAGGAGAAGGACTGCTGAATTCTGACCAAGAAATGTACTCGAGCATTTTCGGAATCCAAACAAAGGAGCTTGTGAATAAGTATGCACATGACGCTCTTGGTTTCTTCCAGCAATTCTCTGATTCGATGGTGAAGATGGGAAATATTACAAACCCAGAAAGCTTTGTCAATGGGGAAGTGAGAAAGAATTGCAGATTTGTGAACACATAAGCTACAGCCTACGTGCATGCAAAATCAAGCGATTGGGTTGTATTTTTATATTTATTTGTCATATTGTCAAGAAGTGAAATTAACTCACATATTTTATATACGACAGCACGGCTATTAAAAAATTTGGAGTTTGTGTTTTTGATTCATTTTGAACAGACTAAAATGGTTTTTATTGTTTCGTTGATTATTCAGTGAAGAGAATATATAAACTCTGCCATAAAATTATATGCACCCGTATTGGTTATTTATCAGTCATGAATACAATCTGTTCCAAACAATTCAGTACTTTGGCAATTCTTTGCTGGATCAAACCAGAGATTGTATTGCCTTTCCTTTGTTAAGTTAAACAAAATGTGGGGACAATGCCAGCTGAATATTTCCGAATAGTTTTAACTATTTCCTTGTTAATCCTCATCTTTTCATTCATAAAAATATAAAAAAATATGTCTCTTTTTACCTTTTAGTTCTTGTTCTTTAGTAATTCTCGAACTAGGGACGGCAAAAATGCCTGATTCTATCCTTGACTTGTTTGACCCGATCCTAATTTTTAGGGTTTTAGCTCAAATTTAATGGGTTAAGGATTGGGATAGAGCTCAAGCAATCAGATTCAATTATATTCGAGTCAAGGTCAAGACCTTAATGAAAGGGCTGAAACGATTATAACCCTTAAATTAATTTTGAAAATTAAAAAATATAACACTTGAAAGTTAAGACACACATCACACAAGTGGTCACAACTCACTCCACTTAAATTTGTCTTTATTTCATGTTAATGTAGTATTTTGTATTTAATTTATTTACTTCTTAATTCGGTTTGTTTGTTACATATTGTGTTGTTGTTGAAGCTAAATAAACAAATAATTTATTAAGAGTTGGACTATTGGCATACCTCTAACATTCTTTTTAAACCCTTTTTATCTACATACTCTTAATTCCTAAAATAACCCTCATTTGTTGTACTTTCTTAATAAACCCTTGCATAGATACTTAAAAAAAAATTATTATTAAGCGCGTTCTCTCGCCCTTCTCCCGTTCCAAACCACTTTCAATCTCTTCTTAATTATATCATTCATGAATTTATTATTTTTATCCCTATATGTCTTTGTTTTTCCTAGTAGGTAATAACCTTGGTATATACATAAAGACGTGTGTGAATCTTTAAAAAAAAAATTGGCCTAAGTAAACAAACTTCACAAAATTATTTTTTCCTACAAAAACTTTATTTATATTTAGATCAAATTCTTATGTATGAAAATTCATTATTTTTTCAAAATTTATAGATTCAATGAGTTTATAATGGAGAAAAAATAAGAAAACATAGGTGGGTTTAATTAGATAAGTTTTATTTTTAATATAATTTAAATGTAAAGGGCAAATTTATAAATAAAGAACAAGAGGGGTTTCATAAGAGATATAGAGGGGTGCCAATAGTGTCACTCATTTATTAAATACCTTACAACCAAGTTCAACATAAAAATAGAATCATAATAAGAATAATACAATATTATTAATAAAGAATGAAGAATTAGAGTCTCAATCTTAAAAAAAAAATCTAAAAATTGAAATTAAAGTAAAAAAATTATAGTCGGACTAAATGGTTGGGCTTGATTGGAAGGCTCAAGATTTTTAAGAGGCTAGAGCCCTCATTTTAAGCATAGGGTCTAGTAGGGCTTGGCCGAGCCCGAACTATATTATTAATTCTCTTCAAATGATCTCAAATTAAAATAGACTTCCAACACAAAATCCGATTTCTAATTCTGGTGTTGTTCAGCATATATATTTTGCTAGCAAGCATCAGCATCATGGTTATTTTTTTATTTTTTATTTTTTTAAAGAACATATTGGTTGTAAAATTTTATTTTTGAGGTGACTAGACGGCGTAACATCAATATAATTACATAACCAATAAATATAATTAATATGTCGATCCATAATTTAGATGACACGTTGTTAAGATATTTATTTATATACAACAAACATTTGATTTATAAACTTTTAGATGACATATCGTCTATACGTTCCACTAGATAAACAACAAACAAAGGAATTTGGTGATGTATATTCCTTTAATTTAAAGGAGGTTTATATGCAAGTTAAGAAATTAAGGTAAAAAGACTAAAATGGATTACAATGTAGATTATTGTAATGCAGCCATGGATCCTGAACGACGTCGTATCATGGTTTCCAGTTATCTCCCCTTGGGAAATTAAGGTAAGGGAGTTCCACAGAAATCATATATTTTATTCAGTGTATTGAAATTTTTAAATTTAAAAAAATTGTTTTTGCAATCATAGTGACTCTGACAATTCATGTAGCATAAATATACCAAAATTTTCACCATAAATTAATTACTCATTTTATGAAAAATGACACTTTCATCGATAGTGAAAATCAATAGTAAAATTGTTAGGATCAGGCTACGGTGCCACTGTTGCACCTAAGGCTGTTGCACCTAAGGGGAATCCAAATTGTTAATAGGCATTTCATCTATGTTGCGTAAAAACATCAATTAAATGGCTGAGCAAATTCCTTAAAGTTAGTCATCTTTTATGTTAAAGACCGTAAAGTTTATTGGAAGACATGATATTAATAGGCATGTTGTTTGCAGGCATGTTGTTTGCATTCTAAAAATTAATTCAACACTTTCTATTACGTACACTCTCTCTTTATACTTATTCATGATATTTTATTTCCCCCTCCACGTCATAATTACTTGAGGAAGGGGATAGGGATCCTGAGGGTCTTCAATCCTTAAATAATGATACGTTTTTTAGTTTTTAAACTCGATTTAATCATATTAAAATAAAAAAAATTTAAAAATTGGCAATATATCTTACATTAACATTAATCCATAACAAAAGTCACACTACAAAATACAAATCATTAGAATAATTATCTTCGTCAATCTTCATAATCCTATGACAAAAAGAAAAAGAAATTACTTTTATATCAATAATGAGATGAATGAAATGGATATAAATACCTAAATTAATGAGATGAGGACAAATTGAGCTTTGATTACGGTCAGTGGTGGCGCCACATTAGAACTGCCCCCCAGGCTTTTTAAAATTTACAAATTTAGTTAGATATTTGTCTCATTTTGAATTTGATTTATCAAGAAAGTCCCTGCTAAAATTTAAACATAACCAATATATTAAGTATTTATTTTTTTACATTTCCAACCTACAAAGAAACATTGTATTTTGAAGTTTCTCCAGCCCTAACTCTCCTCACACACAAAAAAAAAAAAAAAAACTATTTCACCTCAATGAGTTTATCCAAATGATTTTTCTCTAATGAGTCTTATGACACTTAAAATTCAACTTAATATTTACATTATAGAAGTGAGTTATGATAACAAATTTTCAAAATTTGAAAGGAATTGATAAGTTAAGAAGAAAAATAGTTGATAATAAAAAGGATAAATTGTATTCATTAATTTATTTATTATTTTTACTAGTTCTCATAACTATAGTAAAAAAAAATGGCTATGAATTTTGTGAAAAATAATCTATAAAATCAGATGAGAGATCAATGATTGAGTGATATTATTGTTGTATATATAGAAAAAAAGATTTATTTTGTATGCTTGAAGATAAGGTTATTCTTCAATTTTTTTTAACATATAAAAACAAGTCGAGGTCAGTTATAAATGTATTGAATTGAACATATTAATGAATTTTTATTTTGGTCTGTGTTACTGGTTGACCATTTAAATTATATTATTATTTAAATTTAGCCCTAGCTAGATTAAATTCCTGGCACCACCACTGACTGCGGTGTGAATAATTTGGAAAAAATGAGTGAGTCTGTGACATAATAACTTAGGTTTGATTTGTAGATAGTGCACTTGTGAGGTTGTGGGTTAGATTGTCGTTAAGTCTAAGTTACTTCCAAGTCTTTATATTAACTAATATTTATATTATTTGTATAAATATTTTGATATTTGTTATTTACACAATATTCAATATTTTACAATTTAAATTTTATTATTTACTCACTAATAATTCCATAAAAATAAAAATAAAAATAGGGATGATATGATGATTCCACCTCATCCCCGTCCCTTCCCTAAATAAGAAATTAGATATAAAATCATTGAGGAAAATCTCCCAGAGCCACTGTCCCTGTGGAGATCTCTGCCATTCCTAAGTGTGCTATATGTGTGTCTAAAGTAATTATGCAATATTAACTTATAATAAATTATCCCTAATAGCAATTCATACGAGGAGTATTTTTATAATAAGTTATTTTATTCAAATTTTATTGTTCAAAGTAATTTTTAGAGTGCAAATATCTCTACTCTATTAATATTCTCCCGACAATTTTCAGGTGGGTTGATCGTTTCTAATTTGTATTATAAATTATCCTTTGATAATTGCATTATTCAAAGTCAAATAATACGGTCGTGAAAGATCCGACAACGTAATTAATGTAATGTTAAAGAAATTCATCATAATCACAGCATCATTTACTTTAACCAAATCCATTAAACAAATAAGTAGTTGTGACCTTAAAGAATTACAAATCGTAACGCCAAAGTTATAGCGAGAAATCTTCCCTCGACCTTGCATTTTTGACTTGGTTATGTACGAACAATTAAAAACACATATGCATATGTTGTAATATTAGGTCATTCATTGGCTTCAAATCAAATTGTCTACGTCAAAACAATTTTTCTTCTAGTTAATTTATTAGGCTGCAAAATTTTCAACCATTTCCTAATTGAATATTATTGAGTTAAAATAAAACGAAATCTATTCTTCGGAAGAAATTTCATTGACTGTCCAATTTCTAATTTCTTTTAATTTTTTAAACACTACTTTTCATATTCTTTCAATATATATATATATATATATATTTCTTTTACTATTTGGAGGATGGCAATTTTTTTTCTTCCCTATAATTTTAGGTTAAGCCACCTAACCCTTTGTAGCGTGTAGAGAAATTAGGGTTTAATTATGATACCTTTAAGAATAACGCACTTTACAGTCTGGATACCTTCAAAGGGTAGAAAATGAAAGAGTAATTAGGTAAAAAAATGTTGACAATACATACACAACCCCAATAATTAATACAGCAATGACAGCCTAAAATCTAAGTGATGAAACTCAAAATTGTAGGGAGAAAATGTGAATTTCCCCCCCATTTTATTTCCAATTTCGATGCTTCTTGTTCTTGAATTGAAAGTTAGATTGTGTGAAGTTCAAACGCGGCTACAGGTTTTACTCATGATGATACTTGACGCTGATGCGCATGTGCCAAATCAGAAACAAAACAAAAAAAAAGAAAAGGGAAGCAGTCAACAAAAGAGAGAGAGATTGAAAGCGATTGTCAAAATTGAATGGATTACTCTGCATGCGAGGGCCGGCGTTGAGTCCATTGACGAAGATTATTCATGAATCGCGGAATAAAGTTCATAGCACTTCGATAATATTTCAAAAAGTAACCAACCGAACAAAAAAAAAAAAAAAAATCACTTGGGAGATTATGTTGAGATGCTGATTTCACTACATGGCGACTACGTGTTGCCAATGGACTTGAAGGTTAGGTTGGTTTCGGTACCATCTAGAAGATGAAAAACATTCAATGAATCATCATCTTGGCTAGGAAGCCATACACCGCCCAAACCAAAAAAATAAAATAAAAATAATAAAAATAGGAAGAAAAGTGGGAGTAATCTTGATTTGTCTCGACCAATCTCAATAAAATGAGAGTTTTTTTTTTTTTTCTTTTTTTCTTGGCGTCCATCTGTTAACTAACTAATCATGCAAAAATAATTAATATTCATATGCATACGACATTAGTTTAGCGTCTCAAGGGGGCTAGGTCTAGGAATCTACCGTGTGGTGCAAGCTGTACGTGGACTTGACTTTGATTTATGTATTATGCACTCGTTCATTTTCAACGTCGATAGAAAAAATGTTCCAACCACCGTTCATGCAAACGTGCGTGCCCCTTGGGATGAAACATAGTCGTCAATCTCATTAATGATTGATGACTTTTTTTTTTTTTTTTGTTGATACGGTCTTGTTAAGTTACATTATTATGATGTAACTTATATTAGTCACTAAATTATAACTAGTGACTTAAAAGTAGAACCAATTAAATTATTTTTCAGGTCATTAGTGACAACTTCTAGGTTGATATAAGTTACATTATAATGTAACTTAACAACACCCTTGTCGATAATATTGACTGTCAAGTAATTAATGGGGCTGTTTTTGTTTGGGAAAAACAAAGAAAAGAAATTGTAGGATTTTTTTATATATTAATGTATTACAATTAGAATTCTACTGATATTTTATAATTATAAATCAATCGGGACTCAAATTTTCATATTTCTACTATGGTACCCTGCGAACGACCCTCACTTAATATTAAAACAAAGATTTATATTTTACTTCTAACTTAGGGAGCCAAATTAATCCCTATTAGCAAGAGTTGTAGTCCATTGGCGAAATTAAGGGATTTTGATTGTGGAAAAAATGATAAATTTTATGACTTATTTTTTTTCCTTTAAACATTAATTGATGTTATCATATTTTTAGTATGAACATGTTACATGCCCAAATTTGGTTGTGTATGTTTGCTTGGGGTACTTTGTTTGATTCATCAAAAACAACAAAATCAAAAGCAATATATGCGAAGTTTCACAATCCCAAGCAGGAACCAACCATTAATTATATTAAATGATTATAAAAGATATTAAGATGCCTTGACTGAAAATGCCAAATCGCACAAGCACTTTTCCTGGACGTTACAAAATTGAACAAAAAATAATTAATGAAGGAGAATCACGAAACATTAACATCCATTCAAGTACTGGACGGGGCAGAGTCCTACTCGCCCACGCTTTCACTCTTAATGATTGATGATGGTCCCGTTTCGCCGAACCTACTATTTTTACTAAAATTGCATATATATATATATATATATATATATATATATATAAATGTTTTAATCTGGAATTTTAAAATGCGGAAACATCCGAAAAAACGCATAAATCGTACAGTTTAAGTGCTTTAAGTTTTAAGTCTTTAAAACCCCACAGTTTTAAAGTTTTCCCGACATTTCTCGTACTTTATAATCCCGGACCAGAAAATTATTTTATATATATATATATAATAGTTTTCTGATTCGAAATTTTAAAACTCAAAAAAATTTTAAAATTTTTTTTGAACTTTCACACGCTTTAAAATTTTAGATTAAAAAATTTCTAATATATATATAGATAAACATTATTAATATTTTAGATAAAAGTAAGCTATGTGAACATCATTTATGAGATAAAGTTTTGAGTAGACAACGACACGAAATCATAATAATCAAGTAAATTCAAGTATGATAGCATAGAGGTAAAAATTTGATTAATCAAATTTTTACATTTTGATCACATAATAGTTGTATTTATCTGTGGAAAAGCTAAAGATGAAGGAGAGAGACTTGAAACCTTCTTTCACTCAAAAACGTATAGGCTAAAAAGATGAGAGGGAACAGCTAATTGATGGAAATTGGAGTTTATGTCATTAACCATTGAATGGTTTATAAGAAAAGTGTAAGATGGTTGACGCTTGACACAATAACATTGACTAAATAAGCCAATGGCCCAATGGTCCCTCACCGCCACGGCAAAAAGAATTTATCAATTTTCTCGGAATAAAGTTTAGTGATGTTATTATAATTTCAAGAAAAAAAAATGATAAATTTGGTTTGGGTACAAGGAAAGCAAGTTCTAGTTGCATTAGACTTTTCTTGGACCGAGACTTTGGCCTAATTTAATTAATTAAATATAAGACTGCTAGTTAGTTTCATAAAAAAATATATAATAAAATAGAAAAAATATAATATAAAAAAAGAAGACATAGGAGTTACGAAAATTAAAAGAGAGAAAAAAAAAAGAATTAAATTCAATACGCCTCTGTCTTTTCTCTCGCTCTCTTTCTGAGACGAACTGTGAGTGAGAGTCATTCTTCGCTCTCAGTGTTTAGCTGATTCTCAAGAATTCACACTCTCCCAAAAAAACAACAACAAAATAAAAAAATCCCGGAAAATCACATTCTTTTTCCATTCCCGGAAACAAGACGAGAAAAATACATTTTATATTTTTAGAGAGAACTAAAAATACATCATAAATATCCTGAGGCTCTCACACTCGGTGTGTGACTGACTCATTATTTGCTAAGAAACTAGCTCGGTGGGTGCTCTCTTAGTTAAAAATATTGGTTTTTGATCCCATTTCGTTCCTGGTATTTTTCTTTCAATGTTATTTTTTTATCTGGGTATTTCTTTTTTTCTGTTCTTCGGGTTGTTTAGTTGGTTGCTTGATAACGTTTGTGCAAGATCCATCGTTGTTGGAACAGAGTTTCTAAGCCTTGTTTTGTGGTCATAGGTTTGTGTAGATTTGTGTTTTGAGTTTTTTTTTTTTTTTTTCAGTTTCTAATGTCATATATAATTCTTTATAGCTCGTGTGTGATCATACATGCGTCATGTGGTAGATCAAAAGATTTGTATTTTTGTTTGCAATTGTAGCTTCATATTTGTGTGATGGTTGTTGTATAGAGTCACTGCTGGTTGGTATCGTTTGTGATATCAATACATGTATTTGCACTTAATACAATGTAATGCCGGTAGGAGTTGAGCTGCCTGACTTGCATCACTATCATGTGAAAGGTCCTTAGTTGAAATTGTCGGAATCCTATGATTTTGGAATGTGTTACTGAATTACAAATATACTTCTGCGTGATAAAAGAGAGAGATGATGTATGAATTTGAACTAATATTTTTGCTAGCAGCTTAGCAAAAAGCTTGGAATTGTCTCAATCATAATAAGCTTAACTTAATGATTGTTTTGTTGCTTGTACTCCCTGGAACATCATTGAATGCTCATCCAATGCACACATTTTATGGCTTTGCATCCCAAATGTCTTTGATGTTTACCGCACTAATTTGATTTTATTTGATTAGTTTGTTTCCATTTAGCCTTTACAGTTATTACACTCTAGTTATCTCAATATACTGCTTTGTTTTGTACTCTTCCAAATTTAATTACCTCATGCATTTTCTGTTTGTTTTCATCAGTGGGAGCCACTTTTCAATGGCTCAAGATAATTCTAATGCTGAATCACGCCACAAAAAATCAGTCCTATTGAAAGACCAAGTCCGGTTGGTTAAGAGAAAGGACTCTGATCGGCATGAGATAGTTCCCATCCAAGATCCTTTGTCATTTGAGAAGGGTTTCTTTGTAGTTATCCGTGCATGTCAATTGCTAGCACAGAAGAATGATGGCATAATATTGATAGGTTTAGCAGGTCCTTCTGGGGCTGGTAAGACCATTTTCACTGAAAAGATTCTCAACTTTATGCCCAGCATTGCTGTCATATCTATGGACAACTACAACGATTCCAGTCGAGTTGTTGATGGCAACTTTGATGGTAATTCTATGCACATACCCCTCCTCCCCTTTCCTGTTTGCACTATGTTTTTTTCAGGAATACCTCAATTTATCTTTATATTACTTCTAGGGAATAGCTATCATTTATATGGTTGAATAAATTATGACTTTTCTAGAGAGAACCAATTTATGCACATAATAGTTTGTGTGCTGTCACTGTTGTATGCCGTGTATTGATGCAATGTGACAGGTAATTATGATGAATCTTCTGAATGAATCGATATTTCACTTTATCCAACTATTTGGCTGGAGTGCAGAAGTCTTGAAAGGTAGTGATTTTCCAGTTCATAGCATGACTTAAATCTTACTTTGGATGGAAGAAGTAGCACTCTTAGAGGAAAGGAGTTCTATTGGGTTTAGGGCAAGGAAAGTGTTTAAATTCATTCTGGAGATAATTTGTTCTGTTGTGTTTGAGAGTCCAGCTTCAGTATGGATGCTGTAGTTCTTTAAGCTCTTCAAGTTTAGTATTTGTATGTTTCTGGTAGAATGTGTTTGGAAGGGTGTGTATGAAGAACTTTTTCCGGTGACTGGCCTGCAGCGAGGTTGTTCTTTGTGGTTTTTTTCACATAACAAATCAAATGCTTGCAAAAATGTTGTTTCCATTCATCATCAAATACCTAATGGTTGTAACTGAGAGCATACTCTGATGTGTATTGTAACGATGACTTTTTACTTGATTTGAAACAGATCCACGCTTAACAGACTATGACACATTACTTGAAAATGTCCGTGATTTAAGAGAAGGAAAGCCAGTACAGGTTCCAATCTACGATTTCAAGTCTAGCTCCCGCACAGGATACAGGTTGAACACTACTTTGTTTTGATTAGAAAGCTGTTAAGAAAAAATGTCTCAGGATATCATAGTAGATATTCAGTAAAATACTGCTATCACAAATGCTAAAATCATTATCATTTGAGGTGTATTAATTCCTTAGTTTATTTTTGTCTCCAAATTGTGGACATAGAGCATAACAACATTCAGTCTGTTGTAATTTTATATCTTTTCACAGAAAATAAGTTAAGTGTTAAGAGGTGTAAGTTTATTTATGCTAGTTTTATACATGCAATAAACTATGGCAATCATGCTTTTCTCACTGCACTGAAAAGGCCAATGCACTTGTGCATTTCTTTGTCACGACATTCCATATTCACTTAATGTTCTAAGATCTAAGCTAGGCATCAATTTGTGGCAGGACCGTTGAAGTCCCAAGCTCTCGTATTGTGATTATTGAGGGCATCTATGCTTTGAGTGAGAAGTTGCGACCATTATTGGATCTGCGCCTATCTGTCACAGGGGGAGTTCATTTTGACCTAGTCAAACGGGTTTTACGTGACATACAACGTGTTGGTCAAGAACCAGAAGAAATAATCCAACAAATATCGGAAACGGTTTGTTTATTTTAATATTGAGCATATTTTTGAGACAATATGAATTTGGAATTCTCTTTTCAAAGTGCTCAGCTTTATTCTTTTGTACAGGTATATCCCATGTACAAGGCCTTCATTGAACCGGACCTACAAACAGCTCATATAAAAATTATAAACAATTTCAATCCATTTACTGGATTTCAGAGTCCAACTTATATTTTAAAGGTTGTTCTTCTTTTATAACTGTTCAACTCGTATTCTTTTACTGAAATTGATTGCTGTACTACCAAAATCATTTTTAATAACTATGTTTTCATCTACATTGATATCTGAGTTTTCTTTTGTTTTAGTCAGCAAAGAATTTGTCAGTGGATCAAATTAAGGCTGTTTATCCTGAAGGACATACAGAAACAATGGAGCAGACTTATGATATTTATCTGCTACCACCTGGTGAAGATCCAGAATCTTGCCAATCATATCTGAGGATGCGGAATAAAGATGGAAAATACAGTCTCATGTTTGAGGTTTACCCTCTGAATTTATCTCATCATGGCAATGATAAATTCTGCATGCTTATAGAGGTCCTGTTATCTATGTGTTAAGGAAGTCAAGATTCCCAAGGACTTTGGCGGGTATGGCTCTTAGATATGGCCAAATGCTAAAAACAAACACATGGATTTAATTTGTTAGTGTAACACATCTCCAATATGAATAACAATTCACCAAATGATATCATTGTCGACAGAGTTAATGGTATTCTTTAAAAAAGCAATGGAATTTATAATTTCAAATATGAAGATTTAGATCAATTTTAACTCCAAAAACATGGGGTGGCTGCTTCTGGCGTTTGTAGGATGTCTTTATTTTGGTTATGGAACGCTATGCTTGGTGGAAGGAGCTATGAAGTCACGTCTTGTTATACACGGTGTCTGCATGCCTAACTCTTTGGTGTCCAAATGGTGGATTTATCTGTTTCTCATTAAGCAATTTATGTCCTTCCAAATTACTAGAGTTCATTTATGCTTGAAATGTTTATTGCTAAAGATATTTGTTTATGGGAATGAAAAAAAAATGCTGCAAAGCTGTACCTGATATGATAATTTTTAATTTTTAATTGCAGGAGTGGGTGACAGATATTCCATTTGTGATATCTCCAAGAATTACTTTTGAAGTCAGTGTGCGCCTTCTTGGTGGGCTAATGGCCCTGGGGTACACGATTGCAACCATACTTAAAAGAAGCAGCCATGTATTCTGTGATGATAGGGGGGTGTGCGTGAAAATTGATTGGCTAGAACAACTAAATCGCCAATATATTCAGGTGCCTCTTGCAACTTCTATACTTTCATTTAGTTTTTACCGGTTTCTTCATGGTTGCATCGTTTACAACACTAATGCGTGAATGGTAATCTCAATTTGTTTCCATTTGCAATGGACCTCAATTGAAGCCCTTTTTCAATTGTTAAAAGAACAGTATCCAGTTTATATTATGATTGGTTGTTACTATTATATGCAAATGCAGTGTACTTCTTTATTGCGTATTAGCATAGCATTCTCCTAAATTTATTCAAGAAAGGAGTCTTACATCAAAAATTAAATGAATAAGAAAACAAGATCAGACCTTTTTACTTTTAGTTTTGCCGTCTTTTGGAAAGCTTGTATGTTGGAAATTTTCAGTATGGTTTCACTTCTTTCCACTTCGTACTGCTCCCTGAGAATCCCGATGTGATTCTTCAAATCATCTTCCTTTTCACTTGAGGCTATACATTTTAAACTCAAATCATACATACTGAAGAAGAGTGATTTGGGTAACCACTTACAAGATGATGGTTTTGTAGTTTCTATTAATTATACTATAGATTGCTTCTTTATCTTTGTCGTTTCCCAGCCTATAGCTTGTTTTTGTGACACCTGTACCGAAAATAACATTTCTCCCAATTTGGTAAACAGGTGCAAGGAAAAGATCGCTTGATTGTAAAAAATGTTGCAGAGCAGCTGGGTTTGGAAGGCTCGTACGTTCCACGCACCTATATAGAACAGATTCAACTGGAAAAACTAGTCAATGAGGTTATGGTATGACAACTTCCAAAATGCTTATGATGCTTTCTCCTTCTTTGGCCGTCCTGATGAAACTATTTGACAGGCCTTGCCAGAAGATTTAAAGACAAAGCTCAGCCTAGATGAGGATCTCGTATCGAGCCCTAAAGAAGCACTTTCACGAGCCTCTGCTAGCAGGGTTGCCATGAGAAATAAGAATCTCCGAAGGTGAATTTCTTGTTCTTCTTCTTTGTTAGTTTTTCATGGTTTATTGAGTTGGAGGTTAACTTAAAAGTCATCTGCCTTAACTACTTGAAAGCCATCTGTCTTAACTAATAGATTTACTTATGTTGAGATTATGCAGTGGTATGTCACATTCGTATTCAACTCAGGGGGACAAAAATCTGTCTAAGCTTACTGGATATGTTATGAATGACCGAAGGTTTGATGGTAGAAGTGTGGAGTCGTCAGCAACACTAGCCAGTCATGTATACACATGTTTAATTTCCTATGTTGCTTTTTGTTATTTTGCCAGTTCCATCGGATGGAAACTTTCAATTGTTTACTGACCAACGCATTATGCTCTTCCAATTTTTTTTCCCATTCCATCTTTCTAGGGTGTCATCACTCACCTTTCAGAACAGATCTCCTCACTTACTGATAGAATGGATGATTTTACAACTCATATTGAGGAGCTAAATGCGAAGTTGACCAAGAAAAATTCTTCAAGTCAACAAAATATGGCTCTTCCAGCTGAAGCATGCAATGGCTCTGTTCCGACTTCTTTCTTCATCTCAAGTCTAGGCAATGGGTCCTTAATGCCTAATTCCTCATCTTCATCCCAATTGGCTAAGGAGTCACCTTTAATGGATGAGGTACCATGGCTTTCTGTATCCTTTAACCCTTTGATTTTTATTTTTATTTATTTTTTCCTTATAGTCCTATAGGTTAATCACTTAAATGTATATCTTCTGATCTTCACTATTTACTGGCCGGTCAATTAATTTTCTGATCAAACAGATATCAGGGATTGTGCGAGGACAACGTCAAGTCATGCATCAGTTGGACAATCTTAGCAATCTTCTTCATGAGAGCATGGGGGAGAGGTCTCACCAGGGAAGAAAGACCAAGAAAAGTAATTGGCCAGATGCCGAACCCTTTAAAGTTCCTCTAATTATAACCTTGGCAGCTGGTGGCGTAGGAATCTTCTTGTTCAAGAAATTCTTAACCCGAAATTGATCTTGATTACACCCCCAACATTGATCACATTTTCACATTCACCTTTTGAATTCTCAATTCGTTCCTTGTTGCCATCAATTGTTTCTCTATTCCATACTGGGGTTGAGCGCGGGAAAGTCGGTCAAACTGATTGACCGTTTTTGTTCTGTTGAGAGGGTGTTGAGGCAACTGATGAAAAGTCTTGAGAGTTATAAAAGTTCTCTCTCTCTTAGGTTTCTAGTGACAAGCTGGTCCAACAAATTTTGTAATCGTAGGGGAAGTCACTTTTTGGCAATGCTTTATTTGCTACTTACAACGATTGCAGAGATAAATTTAATACCAAAAGAATAGAATCAATTTTCTCGACAAGTTTACTGAGAAAGTAATAGTTCAATTTGAAGAGGGGTCCGGGCAGTAGTTAATTTCTTTTTACAAATAATTTTACACTTACCAAGTTAGGATGTAAAATTTGTATATTGGCTAATGTCACAGTGATTGTGGATAAATAAAAAAAGCTGTCATAAAAACGAAAATTATTGCAGCTCGTTAATCTTGCTACTTATTTTGCTTCCGTTATTTTTTTATCCTATAATACTTTATACTTACAAAGAAAAATTAATTTCTTTTAAACAACTTTGTCATAGAGTTGAAAATTATTGTTGCTCGGAAAAAAAAAAGATTTCATCAATGGTGAAATGACGTTGTTAGATCGAACTTGAAATAGGAATTGAGCAGTACGCACCACTTGGGCAACAAGTGGTTTACTAAATTTCTATGCGTGCTCTTTTTATTCCGTACATAGATGACATGTCGTAAGAGTTTTATTCCAGAGTAGTAATCGTTTGACTTGTCATTTATACTTTCATCGGGTAAAACGGGGGGGGTAAAAATCCGTTCGGTTCAGTTTGTCCAAACATCGAACCGAACCGAGCTTAATCGGTTCAAAAAAATTATGAACCGGATACAAACCACACTTAGGAACTAAATTTAATTCGGTTTTATGTGGTTGGGTTCATAAAATTTAATATTTTTTCTTTTGTACTAGTTAAATTTTTATATTTTTTACTTAAATTTAATTAATTTGTTTAGTTCAATTTAATTATAATCACTAATCATTCATGTCCTATGCAAAAATATTATTAAAAAAATTATTGTACATATAAATTGAAAGTTTCTCATTTTTTTTAATTTTAATACTGAACCGATCAATTTTTTATTCGGCTCATTTCAAAATTAAAAATCAATTAGTTCATATTTTTTAAATTATTTGGTTCTATTTTATTGAACATAGATTAAGTTTCTTAACACTGAACAAAAAAGAAATTGTGTATTTTTAAAAAAATTAAAAAAAAAATAGATGGTGGATTTTTTTTTTAAATTTTAACACTGAACCGACCAATTTTTATTCGGCTCATTTCAAAACTAAAACTCAATTAATTCATATTTTTTAAATTATTTAGTTCTATTTTATTGAACATAAATTAAGTTTCTTACAATTTATGAAACCTGAATGACAAATTATATTTGTATGTTATTAATTAAATATAATTTTTTTAAAAAAATTTAAAATTGTAGTTGGTATTATTTAATACTTAAATTATCAGTGGCTTAAGGGACAAACGGGCCTTCGCTCTGGTCGGGAGCTCTCATCACGGTCTTTCCAGAGATGTAAGAACGACGAAGAAGAAGAGAAGACATATTACTTATAATGTTCGTCTAAGGTGCTTGTTCTTATACTCTCACCCCTTGAATTCTCATATTTTTACCCTTTTGCCACTGCCTTTTGTTATCTTCTTCCATTTTACCATCGATCTAAGATCTGATTCTCCCTTTCCTCCCTTTGATCGTCTCACTTATCAATACTTTTTCAGCCTGCTATTTTTATTCCAAAATTGTTATTGGGATCAGCGATTAGTTTTCTTGTAGCAAAAGGAAAATAAAGCAAAAAAAATTATTTATCTATTTTATAATAGGATCTTTTATAATTGCTCTCTTGTTGCTGAAAAGCAACATTTGTTGATGGTGCAAGACAGAAAGAAATTATAGGAAATGTAATGTAAAATTGACTTTTTGGTTTAATTTTAATGTTTCATAAATTTTAAGTATTTGCATTGATTGGTGGGCTAGTAATAAATACTATGCAGATGGGTGATGCTGCGGAGGATTTCATAAGCGATCTTCCGCAAAGCATTTTAGAAAATATCCTCACTCGATTACCGATAGGGGATGCGGTGAGAACTTGCATTTTATCAAGTAAATGGAGGTACAAATGGGCTACACTCACTCAACTTGTGTTCGATGAAAACTGTGTTCCCATTTCTAATGACCGAGTTCCAGTTGAGAAGAGCCTTGTGAAATTTATCACTCATGCTCTTTTTCTTCATCAAGGACCGATTCACAAGTTCCAGCTTTCTACTGTGCATTTGCAGTCCTGCCCGGACATTGATCAGTGGTTACTTTTCCTTTCCAGGAATGATATCAGGGAATTGGTTCTTGAATTAGGAGAAGGGGAGTGGTTTAGAGTACCTTCTTGTCTTTTTAACTGTAGGAAATTAACTCGTTTGGAGCTGTTTCGATGCGAGTTTGATCCTCCTCTGACTTTTACTGGATTTCCTTGCTTGAGGAGTCTTAATCTTCATCAAGTTTTGGTTGCCCCTGAGGCAATTGAAAGTCTCATTTCCAGTTGCCCACTGCTGGAGAGCCTCTCATTGTCATATTTTGACAGTTTAGATCTGAATATATGTGCTCCAGAACTCAAGTACTTGTATCTAGAGGGTGAATTTAAAGACATTCATCTTGAAAGTACTCCATTATTGGTTTCCATGTCCATTGCTATGTATATGACTGACGACATCGCCGAACACTTTGAGCAAAGTTCAAGTTGCAATTTTCTCAAGATTCTTGGTGGAGTGCCTCAACTTGAGAAACTTGTCGGGTATATATACTTCACCAAGGTAACAATTAATTATTACTATTTTTTGGTCCAGAGGAGCTGATGTAGTCGTATTTTATTTGATATTTTTAGTATATATGATCAACTAGTCTGACTCTTAGCTTTTACTTGTGATAGATCTACAATTAACTTCTGTTTGTTTCTTTTCCCCCCTAAAGTATTTGAGTATAGGTGATGATCCGGGAAGACTTCCGATTACATATAATCATCTAAAAGTGATTGAACTTTATCAAGTGAGTTTTGAAGATATGAAAGAGATACTCGTTGTTATTCGATTGATTACGAACTCTCCTAATCTGAAGGAACTTCATATTTCAGTAAGTCATTTTAAACATAGGAAAGTTTAATTTTGGGTTGTGGAAAGAAAAAATTTTCTTTTTCAGCATACAATGTTGTATCTTAAATTTTGTTTTTTGCTCATTATTTTTTATAGGGTTCCTCAAATACATTAGCTGCTATAGAAGCACCTGATTTGGATTTTTGGGAAAAAGAATGCCATGCAGATTGCTCTTTTAAACAACTGAAACTTGTGAAGATGACAGATATATCTGGTGTACCCCACGAGATGGGGCTAATCAAATTTTTGCTTAGTAATTCTCCAGTGCTTGAGATAATGAGTATCACCCCTTGCACATTTGTTACAGAGAGAAAAGTGAATATGTTGATTGAGTTAGTGAGATTTATACGAGCTTCTCCTCGAGCAGAAATTATATTTATTCAGAATTAAGCATTGTACTTCCCATTTAAAGTTCTCATTTGCTTCCAAATAGTCTCCCCCCCGCCACCCCCAACCAAAAAAAAAGAAGAAGAATTTGAACTTGGGTGGTCAGTTAAATAAAACTATCTGAAAACCACTTCGGCCCTTGGGGCTATCTCCAGACTATGTATTGAACAATCGTAGTTCATAGAAATGACAGTGTCTATAATTTCCGTAAGCTGTTGACTATACACTACAGATCTCATGAAATGATAAACTTGATGATCATGGCTCAAGTTACTTCAAACTCATTTATATCTTAGTTCCTGAGTTTGGTGTTACTTGCTACATTACTCGTTTTTGGTTATGTGTAATTGAATTGCTTGTACGTAATTCTGTCACTAACCTTAAAGTGGAGATAAAGCTTTGAAATACAAGACAAGAAACATCTCCACTTTCTTTTTGACAACAGTAGACGATGATTCTTGCTGATGCTATTAAATTTGAAAGAGGAAGCAAAATTTATTCTGAGAGCATCTTTTTACAATCCAACTCTCTTTAAAACATCTCCAGAAAAATTCTTCACTCACCAAAAACAGGATTTGTAACACTCTTAACTAGCTTCGGTTTCTTTTCAATCCGAATCTGTACAATCAGGAATTTGACACAAAAGGGCTAGAGCTTCGGTATATTGCTACCATAAAACAAGCTCATTCCGACACATTCTTTGTAACATTTATCACAGTTTATTTTCTGCGCCTTTGGAGCATCATATCATGTCACCTTGGTCCAGAGAGCTCCATTGCTTGAACCAACAATGAAGAGTCGTCAGTAAGGTCAGAGTATCGCTCTGAAGAGGAGAATTCATTGGCTCTGGATCTCGTTGCTTCAGCTTTTTGAGAAGCTGCCCATTTCTCTGCAAGTCCATCGCCTTCCAGCATCCGGACAACTTCAGACATCTTAGGTCTGAGACTGGGAAGGTATTGAGTACATAAGAGAGCAACTTGTACCATTTCTTCAAGCTCAATTCGGTCATAGTTGTTCTTCAGGTCCTTATCAACCAGCATCTCAAGTTTCTTTTCCTGATGGATTTTCTTCACCTACAATCATGAAAACAAGTCAAATGATACAATCAACCCAGAATATGAAACTTGAATCGACCAAGAACAACATGTTTGTTTAGCTCACCCAGTCAAGCATAGCGCCTTTCTGGTTTGCCGTCTTCCCGAATTCTAAAGCTCTTAGGCCAGAGATCAATTCAAGCAAAAGGATCCCAAAACCAAAAACATCTGTTTTCTCAGAGGACTGGCCTGTTGATAGATACTCTGGAGCTATATGTCCCACAGTGCCCCTCACAGCTGTTGTTACATGCGAATCACAATGATCCAACAGCTTTGCCAGGCCAAAATCTCCTACTACAGCCTCATAATACTCGTCAAGCAATATATTTGCAGCCTTCACATCTCTGTGAATGATCTTGGGGTCACACTGTTCATGCAAGTACAGCAGACCTCTTGCAGCTCCCAACGCAATTCTTTTTCTCGTTGCCCAATCCAAGGATGGTTTTGCTGCAAGAGGGAAAAAACAGTCACGAAAGTTATGTTCATCCAGTAGAATCTGTTCTAGATGTGCCTAGTGAAATGGTCAGTTGTTTAAGAACTCTTATGAATAAAATATTGACGCTTGCTACCTTTGAGACGGGAAGCAACGCTCCCATTGGACATGTAAGGATATACCAGAAGCCTCTCTGTTGTTGTCATACAGAATCCGATGAGCCTGAGCAGATTCCGATGAACTGCTAAGCTGATCATCTCAACTTCAGTCTGAAATTGGATTTCACCTCCAATGGCATTCCCATCTTTAAGCCTTTTTACAGCTACAACAGTTCCATCTTGGAGATACCCTTTGTAGACATTTCCAAAACCACCCTTCCCAACCAGATTCTTGCTGCTGAAATTGCTGGTAGCACTCTGAAGTTCTTTGAAATGAAATCTCTTCAAGTTTCCTAGGCAAACTTCTTCGCGACGTTGTTCTGAAATATTAAAAAGGTAAATTTAGCTTTGTTTCTATCAACTATTTAAAGTTCCTAGTGCTTTATTTATTTCTCAATTATGTTTTACTAACCATTAACATCAAAGAATATTTGTTGGTTATGTCTTTGCCTCCACCAGAGAAGAAATCCGAAACCAAGAATTAGTAGGGAGATGCAGCCTAGGCTTGATCCGAGGGCTAGAGCAATTTTTTGTCCCTTTGGCATTCCAGAAGGTTTTGAGTCTAATGAAGCATAGAGAATTTCATGTCAGGATAATTCGAATTTCAAAACAAAGCCAGACACTAATTGCATATATGTCAAGGTAAAACAATAACTTCATTATGAACCATAAACTAATTAAAGAAAAATAAAGGACACAAAGTTTTTTTGCACAAAAAAAAGTTCGTTAGCACCAAAAACTTCAAATTTTGGACTGACATAGAAACTTGCACAAGAGGGATTGTATTTACTTGGAGAATTATTCAAGGCAAAAGAAAGTGGCATTGGTGCTGTTCCAAAGCAGTCTTCCTCGGCTCCAGTAGCACATATCAGAGAGTTTCCAGTTATGCTGTGTCAAGTAAATTATTCAAAGATTGTCCCATAATTTTAATAACATTCCAAGTTCTCAAATTAAAAAGGGAAAAAACGGAAACAGGAAGGAGATTCTAGGGGCTCGACTTACTTAAATGTTTTAGCGTGGAAGCTAGGCACAGGACCACTGAGATTATTATAGGACAAATCCCTATTAAATAAATTCACAAACCTTGTTTAGAAATAAAGATTATCATTATGAAGTATAATATAGTTATGATCATGGGATAAGGTTTGAAGAGAATTACAGAAAAGCAAGCTGTGACATGTTTGACAAAGAGGGAGGAATTGCGCCTGTTATACTGTTGTTGTTCAGCCTCCTGATTTAAATTCAATGAATTGAAAATTAATGAGACTGATGAAATATAATGTAAGCAAAAGAAAATTTCTTAGCAATGCCTTAATGTTCACTTACAGATATTGGAGGGTTTCTAAGTGGGATACTGTGCTGGGAATTGGACCAGTGAAGAAGTTGTTAGAAAGATCAAGTGTAAGAAGCTTTGATAGCTTCCCAATCTCAGTTGGGATGTGTCCTGATATATTGTTATTCTGAAGAAGCCTGCCAAAAGAAAAAAAAAAACCCCATCTGAACAAATCACTTGTATAAGAACTATAATAAAAACTTTCTCTAGTAATAACATCATACTCACACAAGCTGGAGATTTGTCAAGTTCCCTATACTTGAAGACAAAGTGCCAGATAAATTCTGGCTTGGAGCGCCTCTGTAACACAATAAAACCATTTTAACAGCATAAACATTTTCTTCTTTTGTTTCAAGTTCTAGTTCTACCGCACACTTTGGCTGTTTTGAAGCAGTACTTACAGTCCAGTGACTAAACCATCAGAACAAGTAACCAAAGCCCAGCTGCATGGATCAACTGAGTTCTCATCCCAGTTGTTTAGAACATCATGAGGATCATGCAAGGAATCTTTAATGCCCATCAGAGCTTGCACTGCATAAATTTTTCAAAACGATTTCTTCAGGCTTATAAATTTTTCGAGAGCTTAAAACTTTGAGAAAGCACTTCAATTACCTTCATAGTTGACACCTTTAGGTGAAAGCAATCCGCATGCACAAGTCCATAAGCCAAAAAGAGCCACGAAACAAAAAACAGCTTCCTCTCTTCTCATATTTTTGTTGGCAACTGATACAAAAACCAAAACCAGGGCTTCCTTTTATGTAGGAAGCAACAACGGAGCAGGTAAGAATGGTATGAAAGATTCAATATCACAACCAATGTTTTAACTATGTATTTGTTTCCTTTTGTTTTTAAGTATGTAATGTTTACATCACGAGGGAGCCAGTACAATTCCAATTCCTCATACTCTCTCTCTTACTCAACTTTGTTTGGTTAGTAAAGGGCAAAAGTGAACAACAACATGCCTGCCACTGGTTCAACAAAGTAAGGGTAAAGCATATATAAAAGCTAAGCCATTAGCTACATTAACCAAATCTAGATAATATAAAAAGATGATTGGAAAAGAAAATTCCTCCAATCATGCATTTGTTTATTGAAAAGGGGTGCTTGAGAATTTTTTCTTCTACAAGGATTAACTGGTAAGCACTGTAAGTAATTTATAATTAGGAAAATTAATCAAAATGAGTACGTGGGCCAGGCCATTTTGTTGTCAATTTTTATATGAGAGAGAGAGAGAGAGAGAGTGCATTGGACTTGCATTGATTTGATTTTCTATAATTCTACAGTGGACATTTTTAAGAATCCAACATTCCCATCTGGCTGAGAGCGGCCATTCTTTTAAAGTAAAGCTTCTCAAATTCCATATTCTTTATTTTCTTTTGGTCTCAATAATTATTACGGAAAGGTGAGAATCTCGAGGTGATGGAATTGCTAGCTCCTTGTGAGATCTCTGTTGGGTGAATTATTATTTCTTGCTTTGTTGAGTAATCTCAGTTGGGTTTCTTGCTTTATCGATTTTATAATAAACTCACAGTCTCCACAGTCAACAGACAAGAGTCCCCTTAAACAATCCAAAAGCAAAAGCTGCCCTGCACCTCTCTCTGTTTCACACTCATACATGAACTCGATGCATCAGTAGCCGTTTGAGGAAGATCAAATGGCGATGAATTCGGTATCAACCATTGCTTCAAATTATGCTTGTGAATCATCAAATTGAGACTGTGGAAGCTGGTGATGATAACCATAGCTTCTTTGTGCATAGGTGCACGAGCGAAGTGGACCCGTGAAACACAGTTGACTTGATCTTTAAAACCTTCTTCAAATCGATTGCCTAATGCATTTCATGATGAAAAGAAAAGTAAAGTTGATCGGCTGGTTAATTATTAACGATCGGACATAAATTAAAGGGTCCAAGATAACTAGATAAGCTCAGTACTTGATGGAGACAGTAACTTAGCAAGAAATTCAATCAAGTAGCCGTTTGGACAGATGTTCCTGCTGATTAGGCCATGCATATTTAAAATCACATGAAAGTTGCATTGCAACCACAAAGTCACCAAGAAGCAAATGTATTTGACAGGCAGATATAGAATATAGAATTAGGTAGAATATGGAATTAGGGTCCCATATTAGCTGCCTAACAAAAGCACCTCTCTCCCATTTGATTCAATATGAGAAAAGGATTGTGAGATTGATGTATATTATTAGTAGTGAATAAGTTCGACGCATAAAATGAAGTTGATATGCAATGGTACGTCGTCACGCCGTAAGATGGAATAAGAAGAAAGAAGAGTACTCGTCACATTTGGTGGATTCTTTGTTCTTCTTTGGCTCCATTTAAAGCCTGTCTAATTACCCTGATTTGTTCCTTCAATTTCTTTCCGATCAAGAAGGGAAATTATTGCCAGCCAAGCAAGAAGCGAGAGAGTCAAAAAAGGAGTCGACG